>NW_010391381.1:19128-44664 GCF_000710305.1 Buceros rhinoceros silvestris | reverse complement strand
CCCAGCTGTAGGGCTGCTGGGGGTAAGCAGCAAGCACGACCTCATGCCTTGGATCACATGGGCAGATTCACGCCAGTCAAGATCTGCCATTGACTTAGACACATGTTCAACAGTGGACAACCTGAACGAGTAACGGTCAGTAAAAAATCACAGCTTCAGAATCTGTCCCCTGCTAACTGACAGAAATAGATGTTGTAAGGTATGATTCAGAGAGCCTGACTGGTCCTGTGGTTCCTGAAAAAGCAACACTGAAGTCAAAAGAGTTAACAACTGAGATGCTATATGGGTCTGGGCCAAGGAGACCAGAACCAAAGAGAGGTTGGGTCAGCATCTGGAGATCCAAGGAAACAGCAGTGACTGAAAAAGCACAGCAAGACGATGGCAGGGCTACTGATAAAAAAAAAAAAATCCTTTTTCCAGAAACTAAATATAGGTCATGTCCTGTGCTACCCACTGATGTTTATGATCAAGTGTCAAGTTGAGAAGAAGAGGACCAAGAACCTGGAAAGCATGAGGCAGCTCTGAGGTGCTGCCAATGGTATGCAGGGTAGGCAAGGGAAGCCCAGCCCAGACTCCAGGGACAAGCTTGGGAGGCTCTGAAGATCCACCTCTGTCCTGCAAAAAAACCGAATCCTGCCTGAAAGTCTGCTGAATACAAAGCTCAACCTAGCAACTCCCGTGCATAACATTGGTCCCTGCTAGCAGCCCACGTTTCACATACAAACACAGATGTGGCAGGCCCTGGAGGAAAGAGGTTTTCTTGGCACCCTGTGGTGATGATTTTAGAGGCAAAAACCTAAGATTTGAAAGCTTTATTTTAGCAAGCAAGGCAAAGAGTATGTGATGTCCCACTCCAGCAGCTCCTTTTCCAATCCAGCCTGATCTGATGTTATTTCACTGACTTGAGGAGGACTGTTGTTTGCATTAGTGAGAGATTAGAGTCAGGTCTTCAGCAGTCACTGGCAAACATTGGGACTGGAGGCATAATTATCATCCGTAATCAAGGCTACAGAATAACAGGCAAGCAGTTATGAGACAGTCTCATCTGGGGTCTAAAGGCACTTGAATTGCAAATGGTGTTTGTTCTGCTCTCCTTCGGCAGCCCTTCGGTGTGTACACACATCTGTGCCTGGGAGCAGAAGAAGGAACTACATGTTTTAGCAAAGATGACTGAATTCAGTATTCATTTTAAAACATTAAAACTTCAGCTAGCTTCCCAGGGGTGGCCTTTATATGACACAATTACACCGTTACTGAAACTTCCTTTTATATTCTTGCATGACTTTCAGTGGGGAAAATCACGCTGAAAGCAACAGCTTTTTTACAAGCATTAAAGTTCTGGCTCTGACTGTTTGCCAAGACTTTCTATTAAGTGCAGGCTATGTTGAATAAAAATACTGCGTTACACACCAGGCCATTACACACCAGGTAGAGTTTCATAAACATCTTGGCTTTTATTGCCCTGTTTAGCCAAAACCAAATAACACTAACTCGCCTTATCCGAAGATTTAACTTGCATGCAAGCCTGCTGTGATTTTCATTGCTGGTCCTTTTAGAAATCTCTGAGCAAATTTTCAAGCTATTTGTAGGCATAAACGCTCTCAGAAGGACCAGTGAGGTGTGTGGGCTTGCACGCTGCTAGCCTGATGGGAAAAGCAGCAGAGTGAAACAAGCTCAGCTGCAGTTGAACCCAGGACAACTACCTGAGAGGATGAAAAGGTGTTGGGGCCTTCAGACATGCAGCAGACATTTTTTTTTTTCTGCTACCTTTCCTCCTAGTCCTCTTTCTTTTGATTCTAGCCCTTATTTTTCGGTGAAACCCTTCCATGATAATCCCCTCACCTTGTGCAGATCATGTCCTGCAAGGACAGAAGTGACCTCTCTATGCCTTACTTGTTAATGAATGGGATCCAGATCAGACAGTAAGGAAAGGATGTCCTGCCAGGGCTACCAGGGCAATTTTAATAGTCCCATTTGGATATGAGAGCTCTATGCACTCTGCCAAACCATTTTTCCCATTCCTATGAGGTTGAAACATAGGCACAAGGCAACCATGAGGTTGAGGAAGGAGCAGGAGAGGAAGGCTTGGCTTGAGACATCCCCGTGCCTGGTTTTCTGCTATCACAGCAATGACACCACCATGTTCCTTTCAGAAATATCACCACCTCCTGACTGGTGCTCCACTTTACCTTATGCAGCTGCACCTAGGGGACCAGCACTGTGTTTTTAAGTTGTAGAAAAGTTGTGTCAGCTCGAACGGGCAGGTACGACATCTGCAAATTTCATCCAGTGAGTATTTCAGCCGCTTCTGGGCGACAGCGTGGTAGCCTCTTTTGGGCAGCCACAAGAGGGCAATAGGACCAAGCCTAGCTTCTCACGGCTAGGCTGTCCCTCTCAGCAGAAAGTAGGCACGGGCAGAGCCCATCCCTTCAGGATGCTGGGCACTTAGTGAAGGTCGTGTGCACAGCGCTGGCTGGAGTCAGGGAGATGCAACCCTGAACCAGGAACACCAATCTAGTCCTGCAGCCCCCAGCCAGATCAACCTCACTCAAGAGCCATGAGCCTGTCTTGGGCAGAGAGCCTGTGCTGATCCGCTCCCCTGTATGGGGCACAGGGAGGAGGGGACACCGCACTTCTGGCACACAAGGCTCAGTGAGAACTACTCACCCACCTTGTTCCATGGGAAGCAATGAATTTCACCACGGCTTTCAGGAGACAATATGTTCCAGCTCTGCAACCTAGAGCCAACAGGCATGTGGAATGATAAATCCTACCAACATATTAAGATAATGATATTACACACTGACGTGGTGTATTCTCACCATAACAAACCCCAGTGGGAACCTGATAAATGTTCCCATTGTGAAAGTACACATTGTAGCAGGGTTCAGCAATTAGCTGCATCCGAATAACGAAGAAACCTGCTATTTGCATAGAACATCACCGTATTTTACTTCAGTGATTTCCATTTAGCAACCTCCAAACAATTTTTTAGAAGACAAGTAGAGGCAAGGACAAGAGGGAAAGCTGTGTGTTTACATGCTAAACACAGTGTGCTTTGAAAATAGCAAAACCCCATATGACAGTTGAATCCAGGTCAGCTCTGTGTGAACAATCCCTCTAATAGGCCTCATTACCGAAGGGAAAATTAGTTCTTGCTGTTGGAATTGTTATAAACGAGGGTTTTAAAAGCTGAGTTTATTACTGTGAAGCTGGACTGTATTTAAAGATGTTATTGAAGATTTTCCAGTTGCCTAATAATTTTATTAGGAACCACTTAAAAGATCAGCTGAAAACATGGTAATTTCTGCATGATACAAACAAGACCTATTCTTCAGCACGCAAAGCTACTGTGGTTTTGTATTGAAGGTTTACGTAAAGCGGCCGTGGATGTTAGAGATAACTAATTAGTTCCACGTGAGAACCGACTTAATAACAGATCTCCGCCCCACCAATATACCAACAAGTTTTGAAAAGTTCCCACAAAAAAGCCTATGTGGTGAAAGTTAAACTCCAACAGGATAAAGGGGACTACCAGACACTAGAGACTGGCAGTTCAGCTCCAAATAACTGACTTAAATGCAGATCTAGCCACCAGTAAATAAAAGTCGTTAGCTCCAAGTGGCCTATCTGCCAGGCGGCGAATGGTCTGAGGTTCTCACAGACTGAGCCTTCACAGCAGTCTCAGCAAAAGCCAGAGGCTAAGAGCGCACCTTGGCTAACCTGGCTTGAGCTCCCCGTGGAACAGATGCTGTTGATGGTCCCAGATGTTGTGTTAACAGAGAAGAGTGCCCGGTTTCCCAGCTCAGAAGTCAATGCCTGTTGAGTATATTTAATTCAGGTTTTAAAGCCAAACCACAGGGCAAAAGGCATATCATCGCTGCAAGGCTAACTGGGCTTGCTCCAGCTCAGAGACGTACCTCCTTGCAAAACCCTTTTCTCTGAGGTGATCTTTGAAGAAGCATAGATTGGAGCACACACAAGAAGCGTGGACCAGAGTTCACACTAGCACAGTACTTTAGCTGCAGTGACTTGGGTGAGGGGATGGAGATGATCATCACACCATGGCTGCTCATTCCCCCAGAAAGCCTCTCCGGAGCCAAGAGGTTTGCAACACAAGTTTCCCCACTCTTCATGACATGGGAATTCAGGAAACCTCACTGCAAAAACTGAGAGCCACAGAATGTGCCTTGCACCGTTGAGAGCCACCATCAGCATGGTGCAGGTAGTACCAGGTAGTACCAGTACAGCACCAGGGTACCTGCATAGGGTGGACACCAGTCCCATGGACAACCAGTCCAGCAGCTGGGGAGTTACTCAGCACTGGTGGCTCGATTGAATCTGTCGTAGCAACGTGCCCTGCTGTAAGGGATATGGCAGAGACAGCTGAGGAGGATTTCACTCCTTCAGCTGGATGAAGGGAAGTCAACACAGGCTGTTCTCATGGGAGAGAGCCACCATGGTGCAGCCTGGCAAGCTCCCTCTTCCACCTGCCTCCACAATTTCCTGGAGCCCAGAGTTATGTAAAAGGTTTTGCTCCATTTCCCTCCACGGTTATCATGTCAGCTTGTGGGTAAATTGCTGTGACAATTCAGGAGAATAATGGGAAGACGCGACATGTTTCTTTTACTTCAGGACTGTCTGCTAAAAACTGGAACTAAAGGCATCAAGCAGCTTCTTCGCTGTCTCTGGAATTACATAGAATTTGACTCCAAAGTATTAAACAGGCAGAAATAATTACACTTGCAGACTAAATTAAAAACAATGAGAGAAAGTGCATGATTTTCTTTGTAGCAACCCTTGCTTGAAGCAATTCTGTATGTTTCAGATAAATAGAGCAGACCCTGCGAAACCTTTTGGAGGCTAATCAAAACCTCCAACACAACAACGAAATATTCTCACAGCTGGAGCCAGAGAGCAGCATTAATATTTACTAGCCAATGAGTATATTTACATGAAAGAGTGAGTTCTAAGAGTATTTTCAATATGTAATTAAGACATACACATGGGCTGGCGGGAAAATAAAATAAATCTTTTTATTATGTCTATGCTAACAACTCCGGTAATGGGCTAATAATTACAAATGTACATGCAAGGTTCTTGCAGTAAGGAAGGTTTTTCTGCAAACTTTATTCTCATTTAAGCATATCTCAAAGTCAATTGTGGCTTCTAAATTGTGGGACAAAACTTGAAAGTTTAATTTGGGATTAAATACCCAGATAACAATAGCACTTGGTTGGTGCTCAAGGCTGGAGAAAAATAGTTAGAAGTGCAAAACACATCCCTTTTACCTAGAAAATATGAGGTTATATTCCATTAGACTACTCTTGTCTTTTGTGGAGTAGCCTCATCCCAGCTGGGATCTGCAGTGATGATGACCAAGAGCTGTGAGCATGTACAGCTCACAGCCCATAAGAACAACAGGGCTTGTGAGGTCCAGCCGGGTGTGCAACACAAGGCACCGGGGCACACCAGTTACACCTCTGCCCTTCACTAGTGGTTTGTTTCCACTGCATTGTCTTTTACTGGCACATAATGGCAACTCTGTGTCAAACCAGAAGAATTAAAAGTCTTTACTACATTAATCAGTTGGTTTAACAAACAGGACAAAAGCAGGAGGGGGAGGGAGGCTCCTTCGCAGCTCTCTCCACACCTTCTGCATCATTGTAAGCGTTTTCCCAAGGAATGGTACATGTCAACCCAGTCACCTTAGGGACCCAGTTACATTTGGTTTTCATTTTTATCATCTGGTCTAACATATGTTAATGGGCTTGTTTGTACACACAGACCCTACTGATTTACCTGAAGGTCCAAGGTTGCACCATACTAGGGATATTTTTGTACAAGAACATTCTCCATAAACGTGAAAACTGAGCTTGCAGATCTTGTCATTCAACCAAATAAACATGTTTCCATATCAAGTGGTTTAACAATAACCGTGCAGGAGTGCATGTGGCTTAGGTACAGCATTTTACAGTGAAGTGCTCCGGACACTCATTCCCATTTCTGCCAAGTAGCACCTAACTCCAAGGCTGTTCTGCTGAAAGTTGAGTAAGGCTTTGCTGCGTAAGGACCTCAGTTTAATGCTATCATTCTAGGCATCATGTTGTTCATTATTATGTATTTGTTACTCATTTGTATTTCTGCAACAGGAATATCAATAGAATGTCCCATATATCCCAGACCATATCAGCTGAAAGATGGGAAAAGGAAATACTGTCAGCATTCAAAGAATGAATGATTGCCCACATCATCTTGCCTTGAAATGTTTGCCATACAAAAAGACTGAGAACCGATCTTAACAAAAAAATATTGGTTTGGGTCTATCGGTCATTAGTGGTTCCTTCTGCATCTTTCAAGGCTCTGTTATCAAAATGTTATCAAAAACATGTTCCTAGTGAAGGTCTTGGACTTTATCCCTCAGGAAGAGGTTATTAAAAGGGAAAAGAGAAATAAATTCAAACACTCAATTTACCTTTTTTTTTTTTATTTATTGTTTCTCTCAGCTTGGCTAATGGAAAGTCACTAACATCAGTTTCATGTTATTGGAATGAGTTTCACTTTCAAGTTTTCAGAACTGCCATATTACAGCTGCCAACGCTGCAGGAGGATATTTATTGCTTGAAAAGCAATGGTTCCCACTGGATTTAGAAAACAATATAATTGCAGTATTTTATAGGGCATAAGTTTCATAAATGCCAGAGGTGATTGGCTTCTCTCCCCTACCCTCAGCATCCATTTCTTTCTTCCCCCTCTGCTCTCTCCAGGCTAGGTCTGGGACCACTCCAAGCCAGCAATGTTCTGTGCATGACAAGTGAGCTGATGCACTGAAAGCAGAACAGCATTAATTGCCAGCTTAAGCCTAAAACTTCACGAGGGAATTGTTAAGCAAGGCTCGGGGTTGGGTACAAACAGCCTTACCTCTCTGAAGCCGTGAATGACAGGAAATGTCATCAGACTATCCACACACAGAGCACCTTGCTGCTGATGACCTGAGCACATCAGAAGACGGTGTCTTGTTTGTTTTCATCTCCCCAAACCAGAGATGATAGTTTTCATTTGGGGATAGGAAAATAGGTAAGGCCTTGGAAGAGATTCACAGGTTTGGCTGAAGGACAAATAACTGAGCATTCTCATAACATGAAGAGTAAAAAAGCAAGACTGAGTCCAGATTTTATTTTTTCCTATATTCATTTCCAGCATTAGCAAATATTCGCTGCAAGCATCATTTTCAAGAAAGAAATCATAGAGGGGGGAAAAAAGGTAAGAAATGGAAAAGGATAGCACCACAGAGCTGGTCTGAGATAAGGAAAACAGAGAGGCAGAGAGACAATGGATTACCATAGTATCATAGAATGTGTTCAAAGGAACCTTTAAAGACAATCCAGTGCCACAGGCAGGGACACCTTCCACTAGGTCAGGTTGCTCAAAGCCCCATCCAACCTGGCCTTGAACGTTTCCAGATACGGGGCATCCACAATTTCTCTGGGCAACCTGTTACACTGTCTCACCACTCTTACTGTAAAAATTTTCTTCCTTATATCTAATCTATGTCTACCCTCTTTTAGTTTAAAACCATCACCCCTTGTCCTATCACAAGAGGCCCTGCTAAAAAGTTTGTCCCCATCTTTCCCATAAGGACCCTTTAAGCACTGGAAGGCTGCAGTAAAGCCTCCCCAGAGCCTTCTCTTCCCCAAGCTGAAGGACCCCAGCTCTCTCAGCCTGTCCTAATAGCAGAGGTACTCCATCCCTCTCACCATTTTTGTGGCCCTCCTCTGGACTCACTCCAACAGGTCCATGCCCTTCTTGTGCTGAGGATTCCAGCGCTGGACACAGTACTTGAGGAGAGGTCTCACCAGAGAGGAGTAGAGGGGCAGAATTACCCACCTTCACCTGCTGATCACACGTCTTTTGATGCAGCCCAGAATATGGTTGGCTTTCTGGGCCGCATGTGCACATTGCAGGGATATGTTGACCTTCTCATCAACCACCACCTTCAGGTCCTTCTCCTTAGAGCTGTTCTCAATCCACTCATCATCCAGCCTGTGTTTGTGCTTGGGATTGCCCTGATGCAGGTGCAAGATCTTGCACTTGGCCTTGTTGAACTTCATGAGGTTCACACAACCTATTGAGGTTGTGCAGTGCATCGACTTCACCACACAGCTTAGCAAACTTGCTGATGGTGCACTCAATCTGACTGTCTATTTTGCAGACAAAGATATTAAACTGATTAAATCTGGGTGACATCACCCCATGGGGCAATTCATAATGTCAATGGGACATTAAACGGCAGGACTCATCCTCTTAGCAGTCAAATCACATACCTGCCACAACCCTTCTGTAAAGGTCCATATCACGTCAATGGCCTTAATATCGTGCTTATGAATCACCATAAAGGACCATCTCACTGAACATCAGGCAAGATGCTGGTCCCTTGGCCAGTTCACAAAGAAAGGCAGGATGATAACCCACTCTGTACACAATGCTGACAACTAAGTATTTTTAAAAATTCCCTTTTATTTGCCCTGGAAGAGCTGCTTTTGATCAGGTGCTAAGGGGGCGGTTCTAGATCTTGACTGAACTAGCATTTGTTTTATTAATGCTCTGGGCTATTTAGAGGTGGTTTCCAGGAAGGCCAGTTCCCTGCTGCTGCTGCTACCTGGGCTGGTAAGCCCAGGACACACAGCAAGTCCCAGCCTGTACCTGGGGCTTGTCTCCAGTTAACCCACAGTTCTCCCTCCCTGTCCCCACCGTCTCTGAGCTGTCTCTGCTACTGCTACCATTTTAGGAAGCCTCTTTGTGTACCTCAGCACCTCTGCAGGGTTTATTGATATTAGAATTGGCTTAAAGAAAGCTTGCAGGCAGCCTTGATATGAGCTTATCTTGGAACAGACATACAGTTGTAGCACAGCAGTTATAGGACTCAGCAGAGCCTGGGACCGTAGTCCTGGTAGCACAGAAGCACCTTGTATCGGCTTTTTCCTGAAGCAATGAAGTAAGTTAGTAAAATGCCATTGCCTCTTTATTACTGTTTTTAGATTCTTCACAATTATCCCTACATGCACATACAACTTCTGCTCACCAAAACAACAGGTGAGGAGAGCTCTTCTTCCCAGTCTACCACATTGAAAGGGTCTCCTTCTCTGCCTAACCCTGACCCTGCTCCTCCAGCATAGCTGCACAGGAACTGTAAGATGAGGGCACCTCCAAGCTGTGAAAGACCACGGGGCAAAGGAAAGCCCATGGTGGAATGCTTCTCTCTGGAAAGAGACCATGTGGTCTGAGGAGCCCAGCTGCTGCTGCGCTTCTCCAGACAGAGGCAGTCTCCAATATTAATGGGTATAATCCCATTAATGCAGATCTCCTCCCTTCTAACTCTCGCACAATCGTATGCACAGTGTTGCAGTGTCTATTGCAAGGCCTCCCTTTGAGATGCCTCTCACACAGCCTGCCAAATGTCAGGATCAACAATTACCTCTGGTGATTGACATGAAGGAAGAGAGCTTCAGCAGTCATTAGCAGAGGTCTTCACTACAACAAAACATACTCGTCTATTATTCTCCCTCCCTCTTGTGAAGAGAGAGAGAGAGAAAGAAAGACAGAAAGAAGGAAAGAAAGACAGAAAGAAGGAAAGAAAGAAAGAAAGACGGAAAGAAAGAAAGAAAGAAAGAAAGAAAGAAAGAAAGAAAGAAAGAAAGAAAGGAGAAAAAGAAAGAAAGGAGAAAGAAAGAAAGAAAGAAAGAAAGAAAGAAAGAAAGAAAGAAAGAAAGAAAGAAAGAAAGAAGGAAAGAAAAGAAAGAAAGAAAGAAGGAAAGAAAGAAAGAAAGGAGAAAGGAGAAAGAAAGAAGGAAAGAAAGAAAGAAAGAAAGAAAGAGAGAGCAAGCAAACAAGCTTCTTTTCCCTTCTATAAACTAAAAGCTCTGTTTTCAATTTTTATGGGTTTCAGCCTGAAGAACTGTACAACTCTTTTTTAAAGAAATATATAAACTGCCATTTGATAAAAAGAAGAAGTTTGCTCTCTAGTGGCTGAATTTAAATAGCTCAGAAAACCACAGGCTGCTGAAGAAAGGGAGAGCTTCATCCAAAATATGCTCAGTTCCTAATCTTTGTGCCACTAGATATTTGCTCTTTGCCAAATATTTGGCAACTATTGAACAACTACCTATGACCAGGGTGATTGTAGTAAGGAAAACCAAGGTGCAGAGTATTAAGATTTAATCCTATAGAGTTTCTAGTTGGAAAAGGAAATTAATTCCATCTCTACATGCTTCATGACGTGGGAAGGGTCTAGGATGGGGTCTGAAGGGTCAACTGGCATGGGAGAGCACACTGCACAACCCAGATGTCACTGGCCATAGAAAGCTTGCAGGGAGACAGCTGTGGCAGTGGGTGACTGTAGTCTTTGACCACATCAGGCCAACCCTGCACTACGGCACTTCCATCCATCACAGTATTTTTGAGCTGGCTTGTGTCTCCAGCCAGGATGTCATGGGATGAGAGAGAGCAGGACTGGGAATAGCTGAGGTCAGAAGGGGGCAGCAGCTTTCCCCAGGCCAGGAGGTCACAGTTGACACCCAGGCTCCTTCACCCATCCCCAATCCCAGGGCATCTTGCAAAGATGTGCAGTCCACATCAGGATACAGAAGAGATTTCCACATTACTGCACATTTGCTTTTCCGTCCCTGGCCTTTAGCCTCCAGGATTTTGGAGCAAGAAGATCCAGTCTGCTCCCCACACTCAGTCCTGCCCCACATTTTCCCATCACAGAAACCCCCACCACAACCACTCGGACCACATGCAGACCCCAGCATCTGGGATCGGGAATGTGCTTCTGAGAAGTGCTTTTTCCAGAATAGTTCCACTGCCTTTAGGAGAAGGTCAGTGGCAGGTTGTCTGTGTGCCAACACTATCTCACTTCTCTCCTTAAGGCACGTCTAGAAGGAGGAGCCGAGTGCTGCAGTGGGATGGGATTAGCCCAGCAATGGTAGTGAATCAGATGTTTCCTATTAACAGCTAAGAGGGAAAGGGGAAAAACAAAGAAACCACCAAAGCTACAGCCTCTGTGAAGGCCAACCCCATCCATCTCTTAATGATTTTTAGTGTTACTGTTTCACGGAAAAGCCTACAAGTCCTTCTGCTTTGGCAGTCAGATGGAGAAGGGGATGAGGCAGGTGAAAACGACAGCCAGGTCTCAAAAGCCCACCCACTTGAGAGGCCTATTCCCTGGCAAAGTAATTGCCAATCAGAAGAAAACTACTTTATAATTAAAGCATTGTATGAGCAAGGGGATGTCTGGGGCTTTTGCTTAATTGCTAGACGTGGCAGGGAAGCACAGAAGCATGGAAAGAGGGGCTCAGGAAACACCTGCTGAAGCCAGGGAGGGGTTTGCCATGGAGCTAATCCAGGGCAGGAGCGGAGTCAGGGCAGGCACAGAGGCACGAGCAATCCTCCAGCCAAACTCTGCTCTGTCCTAGCCCAGAAGAGCATCTGCACCACCTCCTCCTTCCACACAGCGGGGACAGGCAGGGGCACAGCCAGGCCGTTAGGATCTCATTCCCGAAAGAGTAACCCCACATGTTTTGTAGCCATGGATCGTGCAAGGGGCCACACCTGACCACTTCTGCTGCTCTTGCTCCTGGCGCGCTGCCTGGTTCCTATGCAGCACTGGGGAGCCCTTTGCCGAGCATGGGACCCGCAAAGTCCTTCTTTGAGGAGTCCTTTTCTCTTCTTCCCATCATTTCTTCCCAGAGGATGAGTCTAGGATTTGGTCATGATGCCAGACTACCTCTCTCAGCTGCCCTGCTCCTGCTGCTTAGGAAATCCTCTCTTGCAGCTTAAAACCAGAAAGAGACTGTGGTTGTCCAGTCTGGTCTCCATGACCTGGTTCATTGGGCCTCCCAGGACAGAGCCCTTCTTGAACAAAGGTTTATTTTTCAGAAATGGCTTTTGTGGGAGAAGAAGAGCAGAGTGATAAGGAAAGTCCATCCCTGAGACCAAGTGCTGTGCGAGGGAGACCCCACACAGCAGAAATTCTACTATTGGATACAGTTGTTGGATTTTGATCTTGAAACTAACAATGCATACTCATTTACAGAACCAAACCATCCACATCTCAGTCATATTTCATTATTATGGTATTGCACCATTTTGGAATTTTTTTTTTTAAGTTTGAGGTTAGTAATATCGTAGATGGAAAATGCAGGTCCGATTTTAGAAATAATTTCTGAGTTTAATCAGACTTCTGGAGATGAGGAAATGAGTACATTAGTTTCTATGGCTGTCTTTGGCTAAAGCATCATTTCCTATTAGCTAGTCCAGAGTGGCACAACATTAATCGGAACCAGACCCAGGTTTTTGGGCTCTTTGCAAATCCCTATCCAGTAATCACCATCTTCTTCCAAGTTCCTCCAGCACCATCTGCCATGGTATGCTCTCTGTGCACCATCATCTGGACCACACAGAGCTATTTCAGAGAAAGATGCTATTAATCTGTCCCAGAAGGGACCATCAACCCATTCCTTTGATACGAGGCAGCAATAATATTACTGAGAATGGAATTAAGTTGATGTCAAGACCAAACAAACCAGCGCTATGCCAGCAGGACTGGTAAAACAAGACATTCTCCTGCTTGGGGGTCTTCACTTCAAACAGGCCTGAAGAAAATGTGTATCAGCACTCTCCTGCAAATATCAGAGCCTTTACAGGATCTGAAAGCACCAAATACTCCCCTTTCTTCCCATCAATCCTTTCAAGAGACTAAACCTACTAGCTTGGCCATGATATTAGATTGCCTTCTCTCTGCCACTCTGCTCCTCCTGTGATAAGAGTCAGAAAAGTCAGAAAGCTACCAGTGTGACTATCTTTTCTGATCTCATACACGACCTGGCTCAGTGGACCTCCTGGAAGTGATCAAAGGTCCACCTTTAAGAAAAACACCAATAATGTTTAGTTCCCTGTGAGGTAGAAACCACTTCAACCGTGGCTGAAGTCACTGAAGTCCAGTAACTATTATATTCACAACAAGAAAATGTATCTTATTTATATCTGAGTTTGCTTACTTTCAGCTTCCACCCACTGTCTTTTCAATTCAACTCGTAGAACATCGAGTATATGAGAATATTGAGAATATTGACAATACATGAGTATTCTCCATCAAATATCTGTCCTCATCCAGGTGATGGTAAGCAGTGACCAGCCCTCTTCTCAGTCTTCTTTTCAAGGAGTCAGACAGAGGGAGACCCTGGAGACTCTCTAACGTGATGCCAGTTCTGTTCTCAGATTCGTAATTTTCTGTTAGACGCATGTTGAAGCACATGTTGTTTGCCCCCAGCTGAACAACCAATTCTCCTATGACCTGACCTTAAACATCCTCTGTTACCATCTGCAAATGTCATTGGCAATGGGTTTTCCTTCCGCAGCATCAATAACAACTTCAGCAAGAAATACAGCTTTTGGATAATGATTTGTATTTGTGCTTATAGATTGATCCCCAGCAGTCACTGAAGACAAATCTAATGCTCTTTAGGCAGATCAGAAACAGGAAAATAGGTCTTACATACAGGGTAGAGGATCTTGTCTGGGAAGCAGTCATCCCAGAAAGGACAAGAGACAAGGAAGCAGGTTGAACATCAGGTCCTTAGGATGCCGTGACCTTTGCTGGCTGATGAGGAAAAAGGACAGACCCTGCCTGCCCTGGAGGTAGAAATCTGTTGGGGCTAATCCTGAAACCCTTCTTCCCAAATGGCATCCCCTCGGGAACAACGCCTCCTGTCTACAGATCGTAGACTAACCTGGGTGAAGAGGATGTGCCCAGTGGGGTCTCCTCTGGCTTCTGAGGCTGGACACGCAGTTCCAGATGGAAGATGAAGTCATACGAGTTGCTGAAATGTCTCTCCTGCACCTTACAGCATGTGGGGAGGCCGGCAGGAATGGCAAGCAGATTGGGAGGGAGCGGGGGATGTGCAACGTGACGGGAGTAGAAATTACCTCGCACCAAGCTTTGATGTCTCCCCTAATAACCTCTCAGAAACAGTTTTTTTTATTTCCTTTCCAGCACTGTCACACAACTAGATTAGATTTTTCTTAGAGACAATCCAACCCAAGCTTCACAAAAACCTAAGGCTCTCTGAACAGGACACGCTGGAAGTTCGTTAGTGTATGTTACGCTTCAGGAAAGCTGAACGTTGCATAAAGCAGCTTTTTTTTTTGACCAGCATTGAATCTGAATGAAGTTCTCTTTAGACTCAGCTTTCATTCCCTGTAATCTAAGACATTACATCCCTGTTTTTTAAAGGGACTTAGTTCCTGTCTCACTGAAAGTGAATTCAGGGCTGATTAATTCTGTTGACTTGGGTGCTGTGCTATGAACAGGAGATGTCTTTTAATGTAGCTCAAACTTCTTTTAAAAGTGTATCTAAGGAATAAAAGTGAATGATGAAGTTGTTCTTATGTATTCTTAGTGTTGCCAGGGAAACCATTTCCTGCCTGTATTTATCCCAATTCATCTCTGTTTTTTCAGGGAGGGGAGGCAAACCTTCCAAAATAAACAGACAATATTCTGAAATGAAGGTATTTATTAACGAAATGGGGTACCCCCAAGATACACAGCATGAGTTCTGGTACTTTTCCAGTTGAGGTCACTAGTTGAAATCTATCCCAAATTAATAGCTTCTGGGGAAAAAAAATATATAACTAATAGACAGTCTGTATTCCTGGTAGTCTGTGTCTAGTGGATCTTGGATGTGGCTGTATCTGGGGGAGAAAAAAAAAAGGCAGCAATCAGTATTGTTGCATGCAGCGGGCCCTTGAAGTCTATTCCCACCTAGAGCTGGTTCTTCTGAACCAGACTTTACACACATCTGGAAAGCATTGCAGAGATAAGGCAATCCTATAAGACGAGAAACTTGTGGTGGGCCCACAGAAGCATTTGTGGTGCTCATGGATCACCTTGCAGAGGATCTGAACCCCATACAGGACGCACACAGCACAACTGCCTGCCAGTAATTGACATAATGTGGCCAGGATCCCTGTTCCTGAGGAATGAGCTGAATATAACCTCAGAAAAATAACAGAGATGGAAAGAAACATGTGCATCTGCCAACGGTTCGGTGAGGTATTGACTGCACTTGAGAAAGGCTGCCCATCTCTATCTCTCTTCCCAAGAAAGAGTTCAATACTGAAGGTAGATGGTTAGACCCATGTTTAAGCCATCAACCAAGACTCACTTTTCATGTATTCTACAACCTCACTCCATGAGAAGTGGGTAATAGCACTTCTCTATCTCACTACAGAGACAGGGATATCCCACTCTCTCTCTATTTACAGAGGTAAATACATTAAAAACTGAGACATGGAAATATCTTCTGAGGACTAAAAACTTACTTTCAGCAACATATTGCCCTGTGCTGTCAAAAATGACGGTAATTATCCTCCTGTCTTCTGTCCCCAACAGACAACTTTGTACACTGTCTTCTGTCCACAACAGATGCACTTTGTACATCCCCAGCGGCAATCAGCTTTCTCAAATGGGACCCCCCTTTCCTGAGATCTGGAAGTCCACCTCATTCTGGAAAAAAAAATATCCTGGGGCCCTCAGCTGGCAATTTGCAAGCTCTACGCAGCCTCGACGGGCTGGTGTCTGACATGCAGCACGTCACAAGGTACAATCAGAAAGCACAAGCATGAGTACTAGGATGCTGCCACACACTTGCCACAAGTGTTCCCTTTGAGGCCACCACGGAGTAACTCCGGAAGCCAAAACCCACGGTGATGGGGCCAGCAGGGTAGAGCTTGCCCTCCTCATCTCTGTTCTGGTGTTCATATCTCACTGCCATGCTTTTCATTTTGCTGTTTTAAACATTCCTCATCATGTCAGAGCAAGAGTTTAGTGGAAAAACCCTCATCAAGAAGATTATATGCAAATAGTTTAAAATTGGAGCATACTGCTAGAGATGTATGTTGTGGTTGCCATGGGTGCATTTGGCCTGTAGCTTTCCAACTAGAGAGCACAGGTTAGGCTAAAACTGTAACCCTATGAAAGACAAAGGTGTTCTTCCAGTGACTCCAGTGGGTTGGGGATGCAGCTCCTAACATTCGGTGCACAAGTGTTTCCAATGACATGTGAGGGAGGTGGCTGGCATGGCAGGAACTGTTCCTGGCTGTCAGGCTTTGCAGGACCCTGCGACAGGAAATGATGAGATGGATGATGAAAGTTTGGGGGGGAACTGGGCCCTCACATGAGCACCCAGAACATCCTGCCACTTCTTCTCCTTTCCTAAAAGCATGACCGAGTGCAAACAGATCCATTCTAGGAAGGCAACTGCAGCAGTGTTTTGAAAGACAGGCTCTCAAAACGGTGCAAACTTCTGCAGGGGCCTTTTCTGTTTCTGAGAGGCTTTATCTCCTTTGTCTCAATTGCCAGCAAACTCAAGACGATTTCTCATTGAGTCAAAAGAAGAGTGGCAATAAAGGATTTAAATGATCAAGTTTTAAACCAACCTAAATGAGAGAGATAAAACAGCTTCATGGAAACAAGCCATCCGTCTGTAAGTGTCACAGGCTGGGTTAAACTAGGCAGGCTCACCACACCCCTCCATCTAAGATAGCTCTGAGAGATAGCTAAGCGTGTATTTATACCCAAAACAAAAGCAAACACAGGAAGCTGCTCTAAATTCTGGGCAGAGAAGATGGGCTGAGGGTGGAGCTGCGTACACATTTTCTAGGAGGGTGAGACTCTTCCTGTGTCCTAGGCTGGTGATGGTTGCCCCTGGGGCATCAGCCCCAGGCTCAGCAAGTGGAATATGCTGCCTGGAGCGGAGGTGACAGGGGAATTTCTGGTCCCGGCTTCCTATGGAAGGGAACACAACACACAGGGTGCTGCACCCTTGCACATTGCCTCGAGCAGGGTGCGTGCATAAGGGGAAGGAGCAGGGAGGCAACACGTGGAAGCAGACCTGTTGGATTCAGATCAGAAAATGTAACTGCCTGAATAGCTGTGCTGGCTCAGGGTGAGAGAAAGAATCATGCTTACCAGCCCATGGAGCCATCTGGGGCAAATCAGGGAAAGCACACAGCAACTCCATCAGCAGAGACCTTTTGTCAGCTTATTTTCAAGGAGACTGTAGTTGATCATAGCTGCACCACAGAAACCACTTTTGGAGGTCTTGGTTGCACTGCTACCACGTCAGCCTTGCTTAATGCTCAGTACCTGAGGACAGACCAAGAGTACTCAGCTCCTGAGACACGGGTTTCATCTCAGTCTTACATCCTGAGATGTAAGAGGACAGTGAGCCCTGCCAGACCTGTGCTGCTCCTGCGCAGAGCCAGTATGGGCTGCCTCACCACCACCTTGCTGGAGTCTGGGGGATGCACAGATGCCCAAAACTTAGGGACAGGCTTGGGATCCTGAACCCAGCCCAGCATCAAGCCAGTGTCAGGACATACACAGGGAGAGAGCAGCAGGGCTCCTGGGGTTGAGTGAAGGGCAGCAAAAAGGAGGGGAGATAAGGGAGAGAAGGGGATAAGGAGCTGGACACAGGCATGTACCAAGCATTGCCAGACAGAAAAAAGCTGAGAATCATCATGTGGGCAATCTCTGGAGAAGAAGCCTGACACATCCTGAACCCTCATTGCGTCTTAGGAAAGTATGGAAGCCAAGTATGTACTTGTAAGTAAACACGATTGACCTAACTTTATCATACCTTGCACCTTCTACCTACAACAGCCTGCACAATGCTTACGGCTTGTAGCTATTAGAATCCAAAAAATTGTTTGGAAAACTACATTTGGCAGAGCTATAGCACTGATTTTTGTTTATACAGAGGAACTCTTACACATTATTCTGGTTTGAGTTAGAACAGAACTGATTCTGCTCAGTGATTTTACTCTTCAGCTCAGTCTGTTCTCAGTGACGGCACTTTCTGCAGTTAACGGCACAGTTTTGCAGTCAGTGTCTGCTTCTACAAGTGATAACGCTGATGTTCACAGTTACTACCAGGGGTTGGGGTGCAGAAAGGCTCTTGCTTAAGCTTCCTCTTGTGCAGACCAAGGTCACTGCTAAACCCTGTGTCCCACACTGGGGTGCGGTGAGTGAGAGGCTGCACCTGCGGGGAGGAGCGGACAGGACAGGTGACCCTGAACTGACCAATGAGGTACGGTTCATCCCATAGACATCATATTCGGTACAAAGCTGAGGGATCACAAGGGTCAAGCTCTCTTCTTCAATGCCTGGTGTCCAAGGAGGACTCCATCCATTCTGCCTTCGATCCCAATCCGTACATTCCTGAATCCAGTTCCTGAATCCAGCTCCTGCGTCTGGTTCCCGTCTGCCACTGAGTCCAGTCTGGGACTTCCCCAGTGTCTGCCCATGGCATCAGTGGTGACCATAAAGCGGTTGCCATCAGAGAGTTTGGGTTCGGTATCACCTCTGCATCTCTGAATGAGCAGTGGCATTAAATCAGCTGGCTAATATTGGGATAATTTTGCTCGCCATTTTAAGCTGAAGTTTACACAGTCCATTATAGGAAGGCAACGTCACCTTATGATTCAGCTGAAGGTGATGTCACACTGTCAGGTGTATGGTCTATAAGTCAGGCCAGATTTCCAGTAATATTTTTATTTGATGACTCTGAAGCATGAACTTGAATGGTCAGACTTCTAAGCACCCTCAAGCATAGCATGCTTAAACAGCCAGAGATGCTAGAGGAGAGGCTCACAGCTTTGCTGCCCCTTTGCTGCCCTGTGCACCTTCTCTAGCTGGCAAAACAGCTGTCCAGGGTGGCCTTTGCTTTATTTGCACAGGCAACACCTGGATGCATAGAATGGCCTCACCCGGGCAAGAACTGAGCAACAAATGAAAAGAAGACTAAGAGCGGGTGTTTTTCCTGCTTGCACCCACATCACTGAGGGAAAACCATCAGGAAAATTGTCGCTTTTAAATGAGCAAAGGGGGTATGGTAGAGTTACCCTTGGTAAACGGACGCCTAAAGAGAGATAGGCGGCTACAACCAGAACATCAGAGGTTTAATACAAAATATGGTAAGAAACAAACAAAAAATGTTTGTACTGCTTCAGCGCCACAAAGTTAAAGTTCTCGTTGAATACAAAAAGCCAACAAAACAATTTAGATTTCACATTCCATATTTTATGCATAATATTAGCACACAGCATAGGCAGTAATTATTTGTTAAAGAATAGAGATACATAAACTGTATGCCAGCCACAAAATGTCAGGGGATGATACATCACTTGCCCTTGGTTCCCACAGCTTCTGCTTGGAAACCCATTTTACCAGTGTCCACAACACAACTGACCCGTGCTGCAACTCTGGAAAAGCATTTCTAGACCCATACTCCAGCCCACCATCCTCAAGGAAACACATACTTTGGGACTCTTGACAAGGCAAGAGTCCAGCCCTCTGCAAGGTTAACCATTTCAGGCTTCAGATCCCATTTACTGTTCCCATTTACCGACTCCACCAGCCTTTTACATTCCTACTCTCCAGTCTCTTGGTCTGTGAAGATCAAAGCATGAGCAAAACTCTGCAGTGACAAGGTGCTTGCACAAGGTTGAGAGAATAAGAAAGACAAAAACCCACATAAGCCAGGCTATGACTGGACACGGCGCTGGAGCAAGAATCACTCAATGGTTGGACTCTATGACGTTACAGGTCCTTTCCAATGTAAATAATGATTCTATAAGTCTAAAATGGGAGAGTTTTCAGAAAGGGCACTGGTTGCATCATTCATTCCCAAGAGAATTATGCAGCTGTTACTTAAGCCAGTCCTTATCATGCCACAGTTCCCTGATAGCATCAGGAACTACATGGACATTTGTCAAAATAGAATGACATCTAAAGATAGCATTGAACCTAGAGGAAAGGAATTTAAAAGAAAACAAATCACCATGGTTACAGTGTAGGGCGAGCGTTCCCTATGTGGGGAAACCTGACATGGGAGACCTTTGCTGATACGGACTCCCAAGACAGCACTAAGCTGCACAGAGATGGTGAAAGGAAAACAAGGGAGTCTGCACAACATGCAAAGATATTTTAATGTTCAAGGTTGCACAGCACAGCTGCTGCAAGTCAGACACCCCTGTGAAGCCCAAGGGCTCAGCCCAGGAGGCTCAGTGATTTGTAGCCACAGCAGCTGGAGCCCACACGTTGCTGCAGCACTGGCAGCAAAAGTGAGCAAGTTGAAACCTCCACCGCAGGGCAAAGCACCTCTATCATCCAAACACCCTGGCCAAGCCACAGCTCAGAGCTGCGAACCAGCAACGCACTGAAGCCAGCATTAGGGTGCCTAGCACCAAGCCAAATGCCACATGATGCAAAGCTTTAATAAATAAGCTCTGGCTGCTCACACTTGTTTAAAACCATTGGTGGGTTAACCTTGTACAAATGTGCTGGATGCTGGATGAGGGGCTGCCCGCCTGTGCTACTCTGCTTCTCTGCTGCACCCCCTCCTCCCACAAGCAGTGCAAAGGCATCATGAAGTTAGCGGCTAATGTGAGAGTGGTCGTGTGCCTTGCTCCTTCCCTTGCTCCCGTCCTGCAGAATTGCATCACGGGTTTATAACAGTGCTCAGTGCTTCCTGTGGCTTGGTGTGAGAAGCTGGCAAAGGCCAGAGCCTGCTCACCTGTGCACCTGGCCGGCGTATGTGGAAACACTCAGAGGTAAATTGCCACCCCTCCATGCCCCTTGAAGCAGTGTGGGGAGTATCGTCTTGTCAAACTCTATGCGTTAGCCTGTCACAAACGCTGGGCCTTTGCTACAGCTCTGTGGCAGCTCCTCACTTGGCCCTGCCCCTGGTCAGGAGATGGGGGAATGGCAGGAGCAGATCACACCTTTTGCAGTTATTCCTTTTCATCCTGCTGCCCCCAGTGCCACAGCATTGCTCTGATTCGTGGTTTCCCTGGCCTTTCCCCCATACCAGGTCTGACCTGCAGGAGGGTTCTTGCTGTATTGCTCAATCTGAGAAGAGATGTTATCTCTTGCGATCCTTTGACGATCACTAGGCAAAAGCCCACAGGTAAGTCTCGTGGCACAGATGCAAGCTGGCTGTGCTATTGGAGTAGTAAAAATATAATAGAAACATCTGTCTGCCCAAGCACATCCAAAGGCAGTTCTTGGTCTTCTCTTTCCTGCCTCCCGCATGCCTCTATTTTGCACTCGGCTGCCCAGGCATCCATCTTTCACCAGCATGTGAAATGATGAGACCCAAAACAGAAGAATGTTGCTGTGGGAACCACTGGTACTACATGTTCCTGAAACTCACCTGAGTAACATGGCCAAGAAAGTCCCGCTTTGGTAAGTTCAAAGAGAAAGTCTGCACAAATTCCCTAGCTCCTGAAATTTTCATTTGATATTTTTGGGTGGTGTGGCCTTCTCTCTCAAGGCACCTTGTGGTAAGCTGTGGCTGGATGGAGTTTTCAACAGTGTTTGCAATACTCCAGAGGGGACAAATTTGCATAAGAGCATCACTTCTACACTGATCTCAAAATAGTGTCACATAAAAATTGTGATAAACTGCTGAAAGTTTGTTCTGATGATGTAATCCCAACCATGTTAGGTAACACTGAAGGCTGGCAATGCCACGACACACAGGTGTTGCAATCCTCCCTTTTCTAGCTTACTCATGCACTTCAAGTTAAATGCAGCTGATTTGGTCCTTTTATTTTCAGTAAAGTCCACCTTTGTGTTTCTGACTGGTCTCTATTCTCTTACTACTAGGCAACAGCATGTTCTTAAAGTTTTATTTTTACTGTATGCAGATAACAGACACAAGCAACAGGATCAACATAGAGCAGCAGTGATAAAATTACTCTACAACACGGCAAGTTTACAACTGCACCTTGCACTCTAGCCATTGCTGGGTTTCTCTGTGGTGTGAAGGAAGACAGTAAAAGTGCTTTAGCCCCCTAAAAAGTACCTAAGAAGTACCTCCATTAACTAGCACTACACTAGCTAGTGCTGGCATTAACGTGCAGTGCTAGTAACACACTGCTCGTGTCCCACATCCTTTCTCTCAAACGCTAAATCAGCATTTCTGCTGTGTAGATATTAACCATTTCTTTTTGAAAATCAACATTTCAAAGTATCTAAAATTCCCTTCAGCTTTCATTTCCCACTCTTCCGCCATCATCTTTTCAGTATTTCTCCAGCCATCATAGAGTCCAGCCAGAGAGGAACACTGAACAAATGCAGAAGCAGACAATGAACTTGCCCAGAATTTCTTCATCTATTGCAAGTCAGCAGCCAGTAAAATGCAATGGGAAAGGACAAACCCTTTGCTATGTTTGCAATTTGCTACGCACCTTCAAGACATGAGTTAAAACTACAAATGGTTATACCATATAGCAGCACCAAATGCATGACTGAGATTACAAACAGATTTTATTGTTTACATGTGGCCACTGTGTAACATAAAGCACCCAACCATTTACTTCCTCAAACCAGTTATATTAACACATCAGAAAGCACTGGATATTTTGCAGTTGGTTTTCTCTCTCTCTCTTTTTTTTTTTTTCCAGAACTATGTTGCAATATAGTTTTTAGCTCAGAAATTTATCAAAAGTATTTACAGTCGGTTGAAAGTTCAAAGGGGCAAGATAGGAATTCAGATTAACTGGAAATCTAAACAAATGTAAAGGGAAATGAGGCTCAGATTCCAAAAGCCTAACAAATGTTTTTGATTCGTGTTGGTTGTTGACAAAGTGTAAATTCCATGACAAATTGATGTAGCTCCTGGGATGAATAAAATCAATAATGTAATAACACTGAGTTAATACCAAGCTGACGTTGATTGAGAATGAGTGCATAGCATTTGAGGTCTCTTTCCATGCATAAGAAGATATTAATAAATCAGGGCCAGATTGCCAATTAAACCTTGTTATTTCAGGGCAGACTAGAATAAAATAATGTGTGATGAGGAAAGTAGGTGGAGAGCAAAGCTATTCAGGTGGAAACTGAGTGTTCAGGGAGTCTATGATTCCTGAATGGGAGCATGTGAAGAAGTCAGTAACTCCCTCAGAAGGTTTGCAATTCATTTGTGATGTCTTTTCCCATAGTTATTTCTGCACAGGTAAAGCCAGTGGGGATAGGTTAGAAATTAAAGACCTTTACTCCAAGTAATGGGGCCTCAGTTCACAAAATAGTCTTTGCAATTTCTCTCTGATTTATTATTTTTTTAGACATATATTATTGCATTCCCTTAGCATATGGTGAAACTGGTTGATGAATGGGCCTGCTCCAGCTCCTAGACAAACTGCTCCCTGGGCATGTTCGGTGTTCTTGCTGCTTATATTGCACCCTGTCAGGGATGGAGAGTCAACATTGAGTGCTTTAGTCCTCCCAGAATACCCTGCTGAGAGCAACTGAGGGCTAACAGAAGGAACTTCTGGTTACACTCCCTTACATTTCAAATCCTGAGTAAGGTTTAGATAGCTAGCAGTTCTGAGAAAATTAAAACAAAATGCAAAATAAAACAAGTGTGTGCAACAGAATGAGCAAATGAAGCCTGGTTTCTTATGCCTTTCCCACTGGGATCCTCTGATATCTGGTAAGACTTTTGTCTCAGCAGAGGTGGCATTTGAATTACTTCCTCTCCCAATTTGCTGGAAATTAAATGTAACTTCGATATTGCTGAGGCCTCTACACTTCTGCCATACAAGTTGGGTATCAGGGTCAAAAGTCTCTGGGATGCATGAAGAGGCAGTCACACATACACAGGGCATGAACCATAAGCCAGGTTTAAAAAAATGTTCCCTTTATTACGATAAATGAAGTGGATTTGTTTTGAAACAGGGAAGGGAGAATGTCTGCAGAAGCTCACGGTGATGTTAGGTCTCAGCAGTTGCTGAGCAAGTGTTGGGGAGACTGCAGGAGGAGGGCAATGGTGGGAGTGACTTGCCCACAGGCATGCAGAAGGCCATCACAGAGCCAAGTTTGGCTTTCTCACTTCCAACCCTCCGCCTTGAGAAAACACTCAAACAAAAGTCTCTATTTTCCTACAGCTGTGAGGCTTACACATCAGCTGGATGACTCCTCTGATAACATATTTAGATGTCTGTTCAGACAGATGACAACCTCACCATCTAAAGAAAATCTCTCCTGGGCAAAGAACCCATTACTGCCATGATGACCAACTCCTTCATGCCTGGGGTTTGCGGCAGCCTAGACTCTCTATGATGGCTGTGTTGGGATCTGTGCTGCACACACCACTGGTGATGCCTGACCAGGTACCACACTCTTCAGACTGACTCCTATGCATACACACTCCAAGATGAATTGGACTGGATTTCACAGGATGAACCTTGCTTCCAGTTGATCCCCTGCAGGTTTGTTCACCAGCCTCAGCGGAAAGGGGAGATGAAACCTACACACTGCCCAGGGTTTCCCGTCAGATACCAGGGTCTTCTAATTGCAGTTCCCTGCTGTGTGTAACTACAGAAGCTGATAAATTATGAAAGATAAATGTCAAGACTCAAATGCCCTTGAAATAACCTATTCTAGTGATACCATGTCAGGATCAAGAAAAGCACATTATCTTCAAGTTTGTGTGAATGAACTGGGGCTATTTGGCAGCTCTGTAATTCATTCAACTTTTTTTCCTTGGAGTAAAACACCAAACTCATTCATTACAGTTGGCTCCAGGGCTCTTGGGAGCTCTCCATCTTCACGAATGACAGCAAATCTGGACAAATAATTTCAAACAATTTAAAAAACACTTTGACCCCCTAGGTAAAATAACCGAAAGTTAAAGGGACATCTTGGTGTGTATCTGCAGAGAGTATAAATTGAGCTGTTGATTCCTTCTCTCCAGAGCCTGTGAAAAGTTCAAATTCAGTTTATAAGCTCATCACCAAAATTCATTTTATAGAGTACCTTATACATAAACTCCCACTCAGATTGATCAAAGCTTTTCCTGCTTGAAGCAGCTGAGGTTCAATTGGTTCTCTTGTTCAGTCAGCCAAGTCAAAGTTCTTAATCAGTATAAAAACACTGGAAGTCAAATGGTGCATTTTAATAAAATGGGTTTGATCAGCTTCCAAGGTGGTGGTAGAGTTCTATGGAAAGAAACATTCTTGCTGCTAGAAAATGCATGTGAGCCCTGTAAAGTGTCGGGCTCCGAGAGGACCCTGGGGCTCTCCAATGACTGATCTCGTTATCCTGGGATGAGGGTGCACCTCTTCACCCTAATCCATCTCCAGCCTGAACTCTGAGTTTCCTACTCCTGAATACTAATTTATTGCAGCTCCTTCCACTGGATAATAATCAAATCCCTGGCTTTGTCAAAGATCAGAGTAGGCTCGCTCCAGTCGTCTCTATTTCAAAATCTATTGGTTCTTTAGATGCTGTTGTTGCTTACTCAGACAAAGGGACCTTATGCTGAAAGGAAAGTCCACAGCAGCTGGATTAGAGACAGAGCAACGTTTAGGAAGTGATGTACGTAGCACAGCATCCATTTGCTTTTGTCGGTGCTCACCTAGTTGCATACACCCAGAGGCACTCCATGGACACAGTTGTCCCCAACAGCC
>NW_010391381.1:9784-19097 GCF_000710305.1 Buceros rhinoceros silvestris | reverse complement strand
GAGGTGCTCTCTGGTCCGAGTGCGGAAGTCCGAGAGAGGGAGGTGCTCCCTGCGTGCTGCTTTATAGCCTTAACACGTAATAGTGCACCTGACCTTCTTTTAACCAATTAAATGTGGGGTTAAAGTACATGCAGGGAATAATTATATTGGACCAGAACTCAAAACAAGGAAGTCTAGCCCAAACCGGGACACCCATAAAGGCACATGTGGCTGGAAGCTAAGGTCCTCTTTTGAACTTATTGAACATAAAGTCAATTCTTCCTCCCTGAAGCTTACACCCCTACAAAGCACACACAGGGAGAAAAGCCACATTCTGAGCTGTCTGGTTCAGGACACTGATCACCCTGAGCATAGTGGAGAACGAGTTTCTTACAATTAGGTCCTCAATGGGCTCTGAACCCTCCCAATGTTTCTGTGTTCAAATGATCTTATTCCAAAAATCTTCAAGCACCAAGTACCAGAAACCATTTTACTACCCAAGGAATAGCTCAGGTATATCTGTAGATGAAAATCTGGACGTGAGCTGGTCATGTGTGCACACAGCCCAGAAAGGAAATCCCATCCTGGGCTATACCAAAAGAAGCACGGCCAGCAGGTCGAGGTGACTCTGCCCCTCTGCTTCACTCCGCTGAGACTCACTGGGAGTACTGCATCCAGCTCTGGGGTTTCCAGCACAAGAAGACATGGATAGGGTCCAAAGCGGGGGGTGGGGGGGTTTTTAAAGAAAGAGTTGGAGGGGTTGAGGGTGGGGGGGGGGGGGGTGGGGGCGGGGGCACAAAAATGATCAGAGGCATGGAGCACTTCTGCTGTGAGGACAGGTTGAGAGAGTCAAGGTTGTTCAGCCTGGAGAAGAGAAGGCTCTGGGGAGACCTTATTGCGGCTTTCCAGTACTTAAAGGAGACTTAGGACAGGACAATCATTTTAGCAGGGCCTGTTGCGATAAGACAAGGGGTAACGGTTTTCACCTAAAAGAGAGGAGATTTAGTCTAGATATATACAAGGAAGACATTTTTTACAATGAGGGTGGTGAAACACTGGCACAGGTTACCCAAAGAGGTGGTAGCTGCCCCATCCCTGGCAACATTCAAGATCAGGTTGCATGGGGCTCTCGGCAGCCTGACCTAGTGGAAGAGGTTCCTGCTCACTGCAGGCTGGCCTTTAAAGATCCCTTCCAACCCAAACTATTCCATGATTCTATAATTCTATATGCATCTATACAGTTGAAATAGAGATGATCAAGAAATATTCAAGGCACAGAGAGTAAAAAACAGTGGAGTAAATGAGGCTGTTGTAAACAGGGCCGTTTTAGATTCACGTGCTGGGAAAAAGAATGAGAACTAACTAATGAAGATGCACTTCTGCATTCACGTCATTCTCTCCTTCCTCCAAAAGGCTGTCAACAGAAATGGGCAATAAGGCCAACGTAACTGAGATTGTTTGAAGAAGACAGCTTACTGACAAGACCTCACTGACACATGCAAGTCATCAGCAAACATTTTAACTTGGAAACCCACTCACATTTGGCAGGAGGAGCCTTTTTTTCCCCCCTTGGAACTATGCTTGAATCTAAGCATCACTTGCAGGTATCAACCTTGCTGGACACATCACTACCCCAAGAAGGTTATTCAGTGAAGCCATAACCTCTCTTTAAGATAATTCAGGCAGATTTTTCTCTCCCCAAGAAGCCATTGGGAGGCAGAAGGGATATGTCCACACACTGGTTGATGCAGGGAGCGGACTGAAAAGAAGGAACCTCCAACCAGCAGGCTGAACTGATGAGGAAGGAGATATTTAACAGAAAAATTTAATTTCCATTTATTTACATTTTGATGGCATCTGCAGAGATGTGATCATTTTAAAGAACTTCAAATAAAAGACAAGAAAAATAGCTGACCCATCCTACCTGTTTGTTATGCATACTACCAATTCAGGCAAGTAGAACAACTCCCACAAAGTCTGAACATCTGAGCCCTACTCCATTCACAAAATAAGAGCAGGAAGAAGGCAGCTGAAGTTGTCAGTGATTCCACACTTTTGAAAATAGGAGCAGTTCCTTGGGTTCCTAAAGACAAACTTGTGATGAATTTTTTACACCCACTTGTTAAACTATTTATTTGATACCCTAGTAATATCTTGTGACTAATCTCCAGCTTCAGGAACTACAAGGTTTATGTATTTTTGTCCTGATATCACTATCATTTTCTCAAATGGAGCACAGTCCTGTTTTTTTTCCAAATCTCCAACAGAGTGGTGAAATTGAGGAGATGCACATAGAAGCATACAAATCTCAAGAACCTCTGCCCAGACTTTGACTACCTGCTGACAACCCACTCTTTCTCCGACAATGTCGCGCAATGTCTGTAAATCTACAGAAGTCAACACACTAGTCTAAATGCTGCTGCCAGTTCTTTCTTATACAATGCATTTAATCCAAATGAAAAGCTAAGCAAACTACTAGTTAAAGAAATAGAAATAAAGCACTGTTATCTCATTTTTGTCTGTTAAGTGCCCATCAAGTTTACCACCCTTGTCTTGTTAAGTGCCCATCAAGCTTATCATCCTCCTTGTGATTCCTCCTTTCTTATCACTACATAGCAGCAGGCAACTCAGATTTTTACCTCTGGAGGCCTGATCACCTCACCCACATCACTGATCCCACAGCCCTCACCAGGTGTGACCACCCACCTTGGCACCCACACAGCCCATTGCCATCTTGGTGCTTCTTCCCGTTTGCTAACAGAAGCATGTTTGTAACTGCCATGCTATTGAATCACCAACAGATACAGGACAGGAGCGGAGCTAGTAGATTTCTAGGAATAGTACAACTTTCTTGTGCTGCTGACTTGTGCTGTCTCTCTCTGAAATGCTTGAGAATTAGTGATTCGAAGAACCCCTTTGTTATCGTATTCACCGAGCAAGATGCATCCTGATTCTGGGTAATAAAATCCCCTCATTCAAATTCCTAAAAAATGAAAAATAAATGCCTTGTTCCTGCAGTTCTTTGTAATATAATCTGTTACGTATCTGTGCGGGTAAAATATTGTTCACCTGCATTTTTCACCTGTGGTATACAGTGGCAGAAAATGATTATACAGAGTAGTTACTGCATTGTCATTGGAGAAGGCAGCTGAGATCCTGGTTCAGTTCACATAAAGCTTTCTCAAAAAGACATAGAGATTATAACTTTTGACACACTGTTAACTCTGAGTCATGATATTTATTGCATTCCCTGTGAGATAAAGACAGGTTTGATCCTGCATCTTTGATAACAATATGGGGTTTGTCATATATTTCAGAAGGAACAGGATGAGCAGGGTATCATTCTTTTTTCATTTTTGTTTCAGCCAAGTGAGAAACAATGCTGGGCATCAGCTGGAAAGGTTCAGCATAAAGCCTTCATCCTTCCCACCTCATGCTGGTCACTATTTGTTGACGTAGTTAACTACTGACCTAGGTTAACTAGTGACCTAAAACTACGAGAAATGTCCACACTGGGTGATTTTATCTTTGTTTTACTACAGAAATTCTTGCATCCCCTCTAGCAGCCAGTGCTTGTGGTTGCTGAAGCATGTTACCAGACTTAATCGGCTTGGCCTAGCATAGAGCAATGTCCATCTTCCCAGAAATAGGGAGGGAACATTTTTTCTTCTACCTAGCAAACTGCATGCAGTGTCTGTGCAGATACTCACCTGACTGCTCCTTCCTTGCAGCCTCTACAAAACTAAGGCCATGCTTCCCATACCTGCAGCACAGTGCCACGCTTTTGTGTCCTGCTTCATGACCCCAGGCTTCCAGCAGAGCTGACCAAGAGGTTTTCAGCTGGCAAAGACAGTGGATCTGGGAAGGCAGAGTGTGGAAAGGCCAAAAAGAGTCAAAGAGGTGGAGAGGTTGTCTCACCCACCACACACAGCTGCAGGATTGCTGCCTATCCATGCTGTGCCATCTGCAGGGTTAAGTGCAGTGTCACTCCCATCCTGGATGAAGAATGAGTTCTCTAATGCATCACAGCCAAAGAAACTTTGGGTGCCTGCATTTAACCTGAACAAAGACTGACAGTGTCACTTCTGATGGAAGGCTGAGGAATTTGAACACAGCGTTTTCACGCAAGCCCAAATAATTAAGCAAGGGGCAAGGGTCACAAGACCTCTAACGAAAAATGGAAAAGGAGGCATAGTCTGAGAATAGAAGTCTCAGATCCTAAGAAGATTATCAGGTTGTGTTTGTGTTTATGTTTATGTTAGCTAGGCGGGTAGCGTGAAACGTGATTCAGATAGTTTTATGAATCAGATCCGTACCCATATAACTACAAACTGGATGAAGCTGCCAGA
Source organism: Buceros rhinoceros silvestris (assembly GCF_000710305.1). Classification (NCBI taxonomy): domain Eukaryota; kingdom Metazoa; phylum Chordata; class Aves; order Bucerotiformes; family Bucerotidae; genus Buceros; species Buceros rhinoceros. The sequence goes on along the minus strand of NW_010391381.1, from coordinate 14,769 downwards.
TTTCTGTGTGGTTCCATTGCGCTTTAGGGAATTGTCACACCCCTGATGCTGAGCTGAGGAGGAAAAAGGTGACTTCCTCACAAGGAGAAGCCTAGCTTGTTGTGCAACAGCACCCATATTTTCCCAATCAAAGGCTGCACCAGCCACTTTGCCAGGATCGGGAGAGACACACCCCATACAGAGAAAATAGAGAGGATTGCAACAAACGTCCCTCAGAAAAACGCGCAGGTCATAACGGCTGCAGGCCACAGCAGGCCATTTTCTATCCTTCAGTTAGGGATCTTCCAAATGACTCACAAGTAAGCATTGCATCAAGGGACCCGCAGTCTGCAAGGGCCATATCTAAGTATTCGCTGACAAGACTGGTAGCACCACTTTTTTGAAGATTGCCCAACTTGTCTTTGTAAGGCCCCATTTTCAGTTTTCTTACAGGTCTGCCAACCCCTTATCAGTTCCAGCCCATGTTTCAAGCTTAGTGCCTGGCTACTGCTCACCCTCTGTTTGTGGGGCTTGAGGGTTTGTTTGGTTGAGTTTGGGGCAGATAGATAGCCTACTTTCTGTTTAACCTGGTCAGCTGCGTCCGAGAAAGACGTGTGAAAACAACAAAAAGTTGTAGCTTGCTTTCTATAAATATTCCCTGCGGCACAGAACTGGAATTTGCCAGGCTGGTGGTCCTCAGGTCATGAATCTGCCATGAAAGTCCATGCCAAATGAACTTCTGGTGGTAACCAGATTGCAAACTATCAACTCCTTGTGTTTCAGCCCCCACAGTAGGTGAAGCAGGTCCTTCCTTAGGGCAGTTACTCCCAGCTGCACTGACAGCATGGTAGCATTGTCATCTGCTGTAACTCAGAAAGCCCAGCAACCAGGCTGCCCAAAAACAGCCTGATGAGAGAAAGCTGGGGAATCTGAGCCGAGCACTGAAGTAGAAGAGATGGGCTTGGTCACTTGGGGTTTCACACAGAGGCAGCGCAGGCTGGGGACCAACAGGGACTGGTCAGCCTCAGCCCCTCTAAACTGATCCCTGTGGCTGCACGGCACATGCTGCCTATTTGTGCAGCATTACGTTCTCATGAACTGCATTTGACCATCTTGGGAAGGGAGCCCTAAACTGCACAGGGCACAGGCATCAGGCATGGGGAAGCAGGCTTGCAGGCAAGAACCTATCATCAGTGTGCAGTTTGTGGTCACTGAGTGATCCATTCATTCTCTGTGAGGATGAAATCAGCTTGGACCAAAACCAAAAGAACGACCTGTGAACCTGTCATTGCTACCCGCCTTAGTTTTCTTTCAGCCCACAGAAACGAGCCTTGCCAATTCGTACAAACTAATTTAGAAGAGGCTCTAATTTCTGGAGGTTAATAAGTTCCCTATGCCCTGGGAAGATACATTAGAATGATAGGCATGTGGCTGTTTCTCGGACTTGTGACATTGTTATGCCAGAGAGCCACCATCAATCAATCAATTAGCATTGATTAATCAGAGGGGGGATGAAGGACAGCAAAGAACAATGTTTTTTGAACAATGGATCTGAGCATGCATAAGCTCCAAGCATTCCTGAGCCATGGGCCTTGCAATATAAGGCGCCTGGACTGGGATCAAGAGACTGTGGTGGGAATAGACTCCTAGGGGAAGAGAGGGGGGAGGACAAAAGACTTTCTGCAGAGAGACCAGGCAACTATATGAAGGTAACAGTAATAAGAGTATGGACAGCAGAGGGCTAAAAAGGGGTAAAGCTGGAGAAGGGGAGGGAGTAAAACATGGGAAATATACTTGGAGGGTACCGGTAAGAGCCTTTTCACTTCCCACTCTCCCCATTTAAGCACTGAAACAGGACTAAAGAAGCTAGGATTAACTCTTCTTACCTCCCAGGCCAGTCTCACCTGCTCCGTGGCACATCAGAGGAGCCACAGCCAGACTGCAATGGGGAAAAAGCAGATACCAGTTCATGAGTCCCCAGCTGGGGTACAGGCTGGTTCCTACAACTATATAAGGGTGTGTGATGATTGATGCGGTGTGACGTGACACGATGTAGCCTGAACAGGTATTTGCTGCACTAGAGGGCAAGAAGCAGGTGTTAACTGGGTCCTTGGGGCTACAGAGTCAAGGGGATAGGAACAAGGGGCTAAGCTGGAAAAGTAGACAGGAAGGGTTATATATCAAAAAAAATGAGGCTACAATATAAATTTAACCTGCCTCCTCTACTACTTCTACCTCCTCTGAACTGGGCATGCCCATACCATGCATACTCAAAACCTGGCTTTGCAGAACGTGTAAAACACTTCGAAGAAAAGGGAACCACCAAAGCTACTTCACTTTGCAAGTGTGGTGAAACTTGTGCTGTTAGTCTGTCTGGTCTGTATGGTCAGCACTCCTTTACAGACCTAGAAGCAATGAGACACTGGGTAACCTTTCAGCCGTTGCACTGTCTCTGGCAGCCTCCTCAGCTGAATGCCAAAGATACCATCTGTACTTCCATGGTGTCTGTCACTGAAGCCACTGGCCTCAGTCGTTTTCCTGTGCTCTGTTAACAACCTCAGTGGCAAAAAAGCCCAGAAGTGCTCCCCATGACACAAATCTCTGCACTGATGTGATCATTTGAACACTGGAAAAATCAGGCTTCCTTTTCCCCTCTGTGTCCTTGTGCTCTGAAATTAGATTTCCTTAGATGTAGGGTAATTAATACGAGTCCTCTCCTCGAAAAAGGCACATCAGTCAGGCTACAGACCTAACCCTTCAGCTGCGTAACAGAGAGAAGTATTAAATCTTTCCTACACAGTCTGCTCAAAACCCAGCCTCAGGGCTCCAAGGGACTGTTGAAGAGAAGCAGCTGTGCCCAAAGCAGATTCCCAGCCTGGGAAATACTTGGGAAAAGAGAAAATACCCTACCTGGCAAAACGGTTTATGGATGCGTTCAGAGCAAGACTTCCAACTGCTCCCCAGCTATGCAGCCATCAGCCTCTTTCTACCCTATAAATCAGATCTTCTAAGTCCTCCATTTGGCTTCCTTCCCACTAAACTTTTTAGTCAGGTCGCTTCATTTTTAGCCTTGGGTTTTGTCACAGTAACTGCTCAGAGCAATAGAGGCCTCCCCTTTGCAAAGATCATCATAGCACCTTTCAGCTAAACCAGCTGCTTTGGCTCTGACAGCTCCTCATTTAAACACACTCTCTTACTGCTCTGCTTGAGTTTCACAGCATGCTGGGCCACCAAGAGTGAAAGGATGTGGTCTACCAATCACCCTGGAGATTAGAAACACCTTGTTTTGGAATGAAAACTAAGAAAAATATGTGAACACAGCTGAATAGGAGAAGTATTCAGAAAACCTTGATGTGTCATCTTAATCATCTTCCTATTCATGAATGCACTTGAAATCTCTTACAAGGTTATGATAAGGAGTCACTCACCAATGCTACAGGACAAAGCGTTCTGTTTTTTTCCAAGCAGCAAGTTACAACATGCAAGCGAACGCAGTGTGCAGAACACTTTTCACCTCCATGTTCCCATCCAGAACTGTATTTACCCTTGATAAATGATGAACTATGTCCCACAGCCGGGCTACATATTTCAGACTAACAAGGGCAGGAGTAAGGTCACACCGATTCTAGAGCTGTCTACCAAGACAAAGAGACTCATGCTGTGTCATGAGCTCTGTATTTCATGCAGCCTTAGACTATTTCCTGAATCCCTTGTGTTCCTGGGCACATGGCAACAGCTTATGTACACTACTCTGAAGTTAAAGACCCAGCCAGCTGATGCGTTTTTTCCTTCCTCTACCAAGCATTATCTTGTTCCTTTAAACCTTGCTTAACCTTACTTTGGTTCCTGTTTCTTTGCAGAGCCCATACACCAACAAGAGAAGTGAAAGCAGCTATTTCTGTTTCTTTCCACTGCTCTGAACAGTGGCTGAATGCCTGAAAGTGAATCAGGGCCAGAGACATATCCAAGAGGCTGAGGGAACCTCCAGTTCCCATTCAAAACAAAAGGGATCCTTGAACTAACCCTCTGGTTCAAAATTCCTAGCCCTTCTCTAGTAATTGGAGTTTTCTCTGTTGCCAGCCACACATGGGCAGGCTGCACAGGAGCTGAACACTAAAGCTGGGGTTCAACTTACTGAACATTAGCTGTCTAAAATACTCAGATGGTCGCCTAGGCCTCCTCAGCACAGACAATGCAGACAGACAGGAAAAGAAGGGTTCATCACACCCATTTCATACCTATTTTGGGTAGGAACAAATTGTTCCTGGAAGGTATCTCTTTGTCTCCATAGGGAGTAGAGACCGGTGTGGTCTAGAAGCTGAGCTATCAGATGGATGGGGTTAGGTGAGAGGCATCAAAACCGTCTTGAACAACTACATTTACCTGGGTCATGATTCTAGAAGTTCAAAGATGATGGACTATATGGAGGAAAAAACCTCCTGACTTCCTATGGGTTTCTGTCTGCAGTTAAATTCTCTGATGTGCAAATGCCAGCTACAGCTTCTCCTGTACTTGGGGACGTCATAATGATCCACTCTCGTGTAAAGTGTCTGGTGTTAGCCATGAGTTCTGCTTGGGCCTTTCTTCTTATGACAGCATATACAGGATATGTCTTTTCTAGGAGCTAGATTCTTTCCCAATTGGAATTTACCTATGAGTTCAAAGATCTGGGTGGGATGGCAGAAATACATAGTTAGTCTTCAAGCAAACACAGCAAGCCTCTTAAAAAAAAACCAAAAAACCAAAAAAACGCACTTACACCGTGAAGTAAATTAAGAATGGAAATACTTTTTCCTCTATGCAATTTTCAACTGAAAGTTTTCCTCATCGCTGCCTTTTTTTCCCTGTTACATCACACATTTGAAGGCACAGGCCTCACAGATGGTGGGAAGAAAGCAGTTGTTTTTTATTATTATTTAGATACAGAGTACCTTAAAGTATGCTAGTAACTCTTGAGTTGTGTGGAGAAGACTTCCTGATTGGAAAACTGTGCCTCCCTTTCAAAA
>NW_010391381.1:0-9681 GCF_000710305.1 Buceros rhinoceros silvestris | reverse complement strand
GCCTCCCTTTCAAAAAAAAAAAAAAAAAGGCACTTGGAAAGATAAAGGGCAATTCAGTCCTTTGAATGCTCATATCATAAAACTGAATATGAAATCATTACCATAAATGAGGCAACTAGTTCCTACACCCTCTGCAACCTGGATGACATCCTTCTGTGTAATCAGAATAAGTTACTTGCAGAAAACACATTACTTACTACCTTATCTCAGTCACCTGAGCCCCTATATACAAAAGGAGAAGACCAAAGTCTTCGAAATCATCTCCCTCTGCAAAGAAATTAACTACAAAGTCCTTTATTTCCTTCTCCAAATCTCCTGGCACTGCGACAGGCATGTGATTTTATCCCTAAACAGGGTGTTCCTTGGGCTCTCTGCCAGTTTAATTGGCTTATTCATATCCTTCCCTTCCAGATTACCTCAGGGTGATGTACATGTTGGAGGCCTATAAACACTGATGATTCAGTGCATGAAAGCCAACAACATTGTTCAGTGTCTGACAGGGTCCTCACTGGCTTTTGCCCCCAAATTAATTGTTCTTATTGAAAAAACCTACCATATAATCAACCTCTGACATCATCCTAATGAAGAAGAGCTTCTAAAATACAATGGGACTAAAGTAATTTGTTTTTCACCGTTGTTGCCAGGTACTCTGCAGGAGCAAGCAACAGGTGAAGCTTTCAAATGGGAAGATACAGACGCTCCCAGCCCAGCCTTTTCAGTCTACCGGCCATTTTGAAGGCTGTTTTCTTCTGATTTTTCATGAATAAGCTCCTCAGACTGAACCCTAAAGAAATGCAAATACAATGACAATTTAGTTTCCTCTCTCTGCAAAATGTAGTTTTTCTTATAGCATTTCAACAGCTGCTTATTATGGTGTTACTTAGAATAAGCAGGTGGACTTCTAGTGAATTCAGGAAAATTTCCTTCATATGTTGAACCTGAACTCTCTAGCAAAGAAATATTTTGCAGGCCAGTTAAGAGCAACTTTACCTCCACCAAATACAGACACAAGCAAAGATACGAATTCATGAATAAAGAAAAGGCCAAAGGAGGTTCATTTTGCTTTTTTGTTGGTTAAAGTCTTGGGCTTGCACATATCTCTTTCTTTTTGTGACGGAACATTTTTGATTAAATGCACCAGCAAACTACTGAACATACTTCTTCTCTACGTCTATGGTAACAATTTAATATATTCTTGGCTCAGTACTTGGTCTCCCTTCAGGGGAAGATTACTACACCCCGTATTGAACAAGATTCCATTTTCTCCTTACATTATATGCCCCTGCAGTGACTTTCCTAAGCAAGGTCCCCGTTTCTAGACCAAACCTATTACTGGCTACACAGCCACTCACGCATCATTTTGCTTTCCAGAAAAATTCTCCATACTTAACACTCATCTCCCTAAGACCATCAACCAGCACTTATAAATCCATTCCACAGTAAGATTTCCATAATGTCCTTAAAAGCCACAGGTTGCTTCATAAGGCAGTCATCACCATCTGGAGACTTGTTTTCACAAGGAGTTTGGCATATCAGCTGCTAATAAAGTTTGTCTTCTTTAATAACAGAGTTTACGCACTTAAATACCCGCTGGAGGATGAACACATCTCCAGCACTTTCAAATCTGCGCAAATGCTTTCAAACTAGTTTCCCTGTTTTCCCTGACTGTTGTGGTTACAGGTGTTATGCACTTATAAGCTCTGCTTAGATATTAAAACTTGCACACAAATTCACTCGTATTTGCATTCAGTGAGTGTGTTTATCTATGAAAAATCTGCAGTACATTTGTCATGCCCACACTGACTCTATATAACAGGTTCGTACAGAAGTTCCAAGCAACATTACGGAATTATTGCAGTCCACATATGCAAATGCAAGAGAGCCACTGCATGAAGTTTTTAATACATAGTACAGGAGAGCAAACATGTAATGAAATGGTGGGAAGAATGAGGGGTGGACTCCCTAGAATTAAAGCATATATGTACATAATTTTTATAAACGGCAAGAATGTTTCACTCCTACTGAATACTCTGAAAACATTTATAGCATGCACAAACCAATAAATAAAATTCGGATCTCCCGAGAAGTCCATGATAGGGCCTGATCATTTAGAGTATTAGAGAGGCATTGCCTAACCGAGAGAAATAAACCCAGCCTGCACGCCAAACTCACTGCAGGAAAGTGGAGATGTGGCAGCCCTGAGAACTTCTCCTCTTTGATCCACAATGAAAAAGGATAACAAGGGTGTATGTACTCATCCCTGTCTAGTTTTCACTTTCTTCAAGGAAAAGAGTTATGCTGATTCAGGGCTCCAGTTCTGGCCTTCGGGAGAATTTTGTTCTTACACTCCCCACCCATCAAATCTCTACTTCTTAAAATGTTCGTAAGATCTTCTCTCCCTTTCCTTAATTCAATCAAGTCTAGTAACAGATGCTTCTTTGTTGCTTGTCACCAAAGTATTTTAAGCACTTTGAATCCTGTCTCATTTTATACTGATTTCTAAAGGAGTCAGTTCTGGCCTTCAGCTCTTTGTTTTCTTTCAAAACCTTATTGAATGAGTTGTGCTCCTCTGTGTTCTCTTCAAGGACACCACGTTTTCTTTTGTCACGATAACTTTCTGTCTGAAATGTCTCAAACTTACAATCAAATGCAAAAATAAAACTATCTTTTCCATTTATTCTTCTTAGTAGCATTCTGATGGCTGTGCGTTTCAGATAACCACTCAAAAGGACATGCTGGGGCTAACAATGCAGAAAATTATGCTCATTGTAGCTCAGGCAAGAAAAGCCACTACTGCGCTTTATTCGGGAATGCCCAGGTTGTAGCTCGGTATTTACAGCTTATGTTGCAACAGGGGTTGACAGCTGCAGTAGGTCTGGCCCTCTCATCCACACCGGGCGCACGTTAGCAATGCCTTTCCTCAAACGCGAAAGGTAAGCATGTGTTGAGCAAGCATGGGTATTGTATAAAAAACCTGCTCCAGCTTCCACCCCAGTCAACAGGGAAACAAAACAGTTTAGGAGTCAGAGCTTTCCTTTCTTTACTCTTATTTAAGTGTCAATCAGCGTTTTATGTGGTTGTTTATTAAATAATAATAATACAATAAGTCAGAAGCTCTAATTAGGACTGGGAAGTCACTGCAGTGGGATTGTGCAAAGGCAGAGGAAGAGACGGCGGGCTGGGAACTGGATGGCTCCCCGGCAGCGAGAAGCATGGGCTGGAAGCTGGCTCCTCTCGGCAGGCGGGAAGGGCTGCTCCCAGCGCTCCTCACCACCAGCAGCAGCTAAGCCTTTTGTTTGCGTAGGAGTTTGATGTTACTTTGGTTTTCAGCTTTTATTCGTTTGGGGTTTTTTAATGTCAAGATACAGAATAACCAGGAAGGCACACAAAGAGGTTTTCTTCAAACGAGCGGAGCCCGCAAAGGGAAAAAAAGGGTGTATGTAGATGTATATGCTAATTCTTATTAATTAAAACCAGAGAACTGGGCTGGAACCGTGCACAGGATTTACTAGCTAATATTACAACAAAGGGCTGGTTTGCCTTCCACAGAAATTTCACCTTGGCGAAGCTCTGTTTGGTGCAGCAGAGTCACTCCTCACCTCACACCAACACAAGCACGGGATCAGGTCAGGAGCCCTCAGGAAGGACTTGAAAGCCGATAACGAAACAAAAGGACAGACAGGAGGTACAAGGGGAGAACCATTCTCAGGAGCAGGATAAGAACAAGCATGTTGTTCTTGGCAGAAAGCAACTGGTGAAAATTAATTGCATAGTCAGTCTCTTATGTTTTCTGTTTTGTTACGAAACGGGTTTTGTTTTTATTATAGAGGAATGGGATATATTTCAGCAGAGGAATCTGAGCTGGATAGGCTTTATGGCAGAAGTGCGTTTTATGGGGAGATTTGAATGAAGATGGCATGGATTTGGTTCACAAGATGGGTGCAGATGTTCCAAGCATAAACAAAAAGGGCAGCATGAATGAAAGCCCTCAGAGGAAAGAAGGAGGAGGGAAGGAAGGAAGCAATTAGAGGAAAGCTGGGCTGGACAAGAACTTGTGGGAGCAATGACACAAGTCCCAAATTAATGCAGCAGCAGAACAATGCCAGGCCCTGAAGAAGAGGCCTGAAACCAAAGAGATGAACAACCTAAAAAGGCCCAGAAAGGGGCACAACCGTGTCAAGATGTTGCCACTGGGTGAGGAAAAAAAAGGAGAGAAGGGTAGCGAAAACTTTATCTCCTGGAATGGGGAACAGAGAGACCCTGAACTGAGTAGAAATGAGAAGCTAAAGACTCCCCAGGAGAAACTGCCAGAAAGCTGGTAATTTAAGAGCATCTTCAGGCTAGAGGTAACCTAAGTCTGGGGAAGAATTTTGGAAACGAGGTTTGAGATGGGGAGATGGGTTGTTGGAGATACTTCATAGAACAAGCATGGCCTAAAACCAGCATTCATATAGGTGAGGAAAAGGAGAGAATGGAGGATGCCAGAGTTACTCGTGGTGGTGGAGAAAGGACAAGGAAGGGATTCGCCAGCAGAAGATGGTTGTCTTATTCTGTTTTATGACCGGAAAAGGTAAGCTAAGTAAGAGGTATTGCATGGGATTGGCAGAGGGAGGCAGAGACCGGGAAGCAAAGGGGTGGATCAATCAGAGGTGGAGAAGCAGGTTAAGCAGTAGGTGTGTATAGATGGTAGAGGGGACATACGTACTGCCTGCCCATGAAGTCAGGGAGCATCCCAGAGGTCAGTTGCAGTGGGAGGAAGGAGGTTTTTGAAAACAAAATGTAGCCAAATACTATCTGAAATTAAAAAAAAGAGAGGGATGGAAATGACAGGTAAGATAGTGACAGGAAAGTTGAACCCTTAGTAAATTATCTGGGAATAATAAAGAGATTTGATTCAAGCCCTCAGTTCTTCATTGCTCTTAGCAGAAAACTGAGTTTAATGAAAGTGGAATTTTCAGCTGCCTTCCACTGAGCCTCGAAGCAAAGTCTCCAAAGCAGCAAAAGGTCTGCGAAGAAAATACATGCCCATTTCATCAATGTGCACACCAAACTACGGAGCTGTGTGTTGCGAGCGAACAGAATGGCTGGTGTCTCAAACCTCCTCCTAGACTTGAGGAAATTAGTAGGAAATAGTTAATATGTCTCGGTTGTCACTGTGTCCTGTGCTGGTTTGTTCACTAATATACTGTCACAGAAGAAATGTCTGACCTTTGCTGCGTGTCAGCCAGACACAGCTGTACAAGCTCGCAAAGGGTCCAGGCTCCAGTCCACCGCAACAGAGGAGAGACGTTCGCAACTCTAAGCATGTTTGACTCCAATGGCTTTTAATTCACACATTCAGTATTGCTCGCATGATTAATATTTGGCCTGCAATTTTTTTCACCATTCCAGTTCCATGTACTTTTAGTTAACTCAGTTCTGCTCTCCAGATAATATATAACACCATGCCGCTCCTTTACCCTTATAATCACTTATGAAAAATTAATTGTCCTACAAAGACACTTTGGAGAAAAAATCTTTGTACAAGAGGCGTAGTTTTCTTTTCTGGTAAAGCACTAGAAGTTTTTTAAGACCAAGAGCAAAGCAGAGTTTAGTTTGGTGCAGCATTCCTCCAAAAGTCAGGCAGGGAACATAATGCATGAACTTTAAAAATTTTGATTTTTTACAATAGGAAAAGAAGAAAGATAACAGATAGGCATAAAGTAAACATTTGTGTATTAACATGTTTGACAGAGGAGGGTAAGGGTGTGCAGGACATGGGGATGCAAGGCGTTCTTTCTTTAGGTTGCAGTAACATTTCCAGCACCTTCCAACCCTGCCCTCCCTATACCCCATTACACTTTTTTTGTGAACCTACGTAAGGCTGTGATTGACAACACACGTAAAAGTGCATTGATCCACGCTTCCCTAGTGTTGATGCTTTCCTGAAATTGTTGAGGTAACTGCAGTAGTCAGAGCTGCAAAATTTTACGCACTGCCTCCTAATTATTCTATATCTAGGTCCGTTACCACAATTTATGCATATACACCAGTGAGTTTAGTAATTTTCCTTTTATAGCCCCAATGTATTATTCAGAATATAGGTGAACTGACTCAAATGGGTTATTCCTGCTTCGTCTCCTTGCAAGTAAAAAGTTTAGTCCCACTATGACCTTGCCGTTGTGACCTTACATTACAAAACAGCTGCAAGGACCTCCTGGGTCATTCGCGATAGTCTTGCACCACTGAGAGCAACCATACCATACAATCCTTTTCTTAAAATAGTAGGCCTTCTCTGAAGACCACCTAAGTCTCCTCTAAAGATTTACAGTTGATTTGGTTTATTTTCACCCTACTGCTACTGAAAGATTGCTCTGGACACTCATTCTTTCAGCAGACCTAAATCTTCCTCTTATTTCCAGTTTGGGTGAGGTGACAGTTCCTGTGTTAACACAATCCACCTCACTAAAACAGATTGTAAAAATCTCCTGAACTTATCTCCTTCTTGCACTTTTACAGAAAAATCATAGACTTCAACAGTTACTTGGTTGGGCCAATACCCTTTAATTAACAAACCTTTAACTTCTTGCAGTTAAGTAAATTTTCCATTTCTATTTTCCTAATCAGCTCAGCCACCTTTTTCTAGACAAGTTCTGCTTTTAATTAATATTTCCTTAATATGTATGAGTGGAATTATATCTTAGAGGAAATAGGTGTTTTGAATGTCTTTTTATATTGGCAAATATACTTGTGTACTTCTGCTGGCAAAACCTGAGTACCTCAGGCCTAAGAAACATATTTGTCCCACTGAAGGTTGCTGTATGTTGCAGATCAGATCATAATTTTTGGTACATTTTACCAGCATAAGTCAGCACCTAAAGAAGCAGAGCTGACCTCTCCTGACCGCCGGCTTTCATTCCTGTTCCTGTGTATCCTTCCCCTTTTGCCAGCACTATCTGCCTATGACTGCATAGCAAAGCAGATTTATTCCATTTTTCTTTTGGCTGGTTTTTTCCACCTTACAATTCCTGCAGCAATGCCTGTTTTTTTTGACTCGGCACCACACAAACACTTCACTGCGGTCCTGAAGATAACCTCCTCGCATGTTGTCTACAGAACCAGCAACCACAATACACATCCCTGATACATCAGTAAGAAGCCCTCGCTACGCATGGCCAAATTCGAGTGGAACGGCACCGCTTCAAGTGACTTCTGCTCACATGGGGTGAAATGGAACAGGCCATAGAAAACGGCTCAGCTAACCGGTGGTCCCGTGTTTGCGAGCATGACTGGTTAATGAGAGATGAGCCACTGTGTGACGTGAGAGGAATATGGCTAGATGGTGTACAAGAAAATGTAAGGACTGTGATGTGAACCCTGCATCAGATGAATAGGATGTCTCAAGGAAAAGGAAGAGGAAGCAGAGTCGAGATGGTTTATAAAGAGAATGAGAGGAAGACAGCAAAAAGAAAAAAAAAGAAAATTAAAAACAATGGGAGAATCGAGCAATGATAGAGGAAAGGGAAGGAAGGAGAATGCATAAAGACTACACACGTGGTCAGCTATGACATTCTATCACAGTTCCAAAGCAACACACTGAAATGGTTGCTTTCCCACCCCATTCAGAGCTGTACAAAGGTCGAAACTTTGTCCGGCGTCTGGACTTGTCTTTTTTACAGGTGTCATGCTTCAAGTGCAGATCCAATAAAATCTAGCACAACGCCAGTTATAAATAACCTCTCTCTTTCCTAGTATTACTAAAATTTGTGAGTACTATGTATTTTAAAAATACGCTTGTAACATGTAATTTTAAAGGCACCTCCATGTAGCACGTAATGGGACACTGCAAATTGGTTACATAATAAGTAGAAGAAAGAACAATATAAGCAGTGGTTTGCAGACTTGACCTTATGGTGTTTCCTGCCACAATGAAAGTAAAAACACATGTTCCCTGACAACCATCAAGCACTTTGTCACTGCTGTTGGACATTTTGCTGCCTTAGGGCCCATCTACATGCAAAGCTACATTGGTTTAGCTGTGTTTAATTTGCTGCAAAGGGATGTGTGAATTCTTATTTTGACTTAAATCAGACTTACTCAGTTCAATTTAGCTCAACAAATTAAAGGTCAGGTAAAGCTTGAGTAACTCTGTTGATTAGGACAATCGTGGTTGTAATCAATTGCTTACAATTACAGTACTGTCCAGGCTGGCAAAAGTTTGCTTTCTAGTAGCTTATCTTGATGAATTTTTGCCTGATTTCTCTGACTTTTTTAATTGACTTAAACTGTGCCTGAATGGTCCTTAGGATCTGGTGTCATGTGAGTTAATGCAACCCTGAATCTTTTCTGCTGCTGAATATATATAAAAAATGTTAAGTGCTGGCTATGCTAACTTTTTTTTTTTAATATTGCGCCCAAACACAGGCACCTCTCAGCATACAGATGAAGGCAGAAGCAGCTGTCTCAGTCCTGTGTGGGCACAAGGCACTCCAAACTAAACAAGCGCATCGTACACACGCTGTGAGACACCCAGGGTTTCCTTAATTCAAAGCCTGCAAGAACAACTTTGTCTCACTCTTCCAGGGTGAAGTGCTTGGTAAGAATATTTAAGACTGCTGCATGAATCACAGGGGCATTTACGTGCTTAGGGAAATGCAATGGAAATTAAGAATTAAATGAATGGCAAACCAGCCATCATTATTCCAAAGAACAGTGTCCAGAGAAGGAGTTATACCAGTATAGTAATAGCAGGACAACTACAACACTGTGATAACATCAGTACATTTCCTAAGCCTTGTTACAGAGAACCAGAACCTAGTTTTAGAAAGGCTTGTGAGCATCCTCCTTACCAAGGAAATGCTCTAGGTACTTCCTGTAGAGGAAAAGTCAACAGTAGTAGTTCTGCTATTTTCTGTACTTTTAGGCCAAGGCAAGTCAGACAAACCTAGGGTGAATTTCACCTAATTGTTCCAATATTGTCACGAGCTCTCTTGTGACAGAAAGCGAACTATTAATTACTATTTCTATTTTTTGGGCAGAAGGGCTCTGCTGGGTCACCCCATGACCTGAAAGCTCGCTTATGCTAAGAGCAGCACAACCATATTGCTAGCACAGACATCAGATTGTGCTTAGACTGACTGGGTGCTGTTCAGGCTTAATTATCAATGTATGCTACACACCAAACACGTAAAGCAAAAACTCACTTCACAGTGATAGTAAGGTTTGATTTGGTTTTTATTTTTAATGTCATGAGAGAAAGGCTATCATCACAAAACCACTGAAATGTTAGCATTTTCGGAGGCATGGTCCTTATTTTGTCTTCCAAAGCCAACCTGTCTTCACATTCATAGTTAAATTTACAAGTTCAGATATGGAAAAGCTAAAGATTACGTGTGTTCTGGGGCCTCTCGACCTCTTAGCTTTTCAACAGGGGGTGAACTGTGAGAGAGTTTATTTCCACTAGGAAGGTGAACAGTAAAGAGCTCTGCTGTTCTCACACACAACTGTAGTTCTTTGAACCTCTTCCCTCACCACCCTCCTTAAGCAAGAAAGCCCTTTATGCAACTGCAAGGAAATCAGTCGGTTACGCAGTGATACGACTCTCGGCATCGCGAGGCCTTTTCTGGCATGTCCTCAGCCGTCGCCTCCATCGCTTTGTACCTCTGACTCCTGCATGATCCCTGCTCTGCCCTCATCATGGAA
>NW_010391380.1:2069-2285 GCF_000710305.1 Buceros rhinoceros silvestris | reverse complement strand
TCAGGAGAAAAGCCTTGGCACGAAATAGCTGAAAGAATTCAGCATTCACCCCCGATTCCAGACAAAAACTTACGACAGGCACAGGTCACAGTCTGTGTTTCCTCGGGCGATCCCGAGGTGCGGGCCTTCAGGCCTCGGCTTGGTCTCAGGCTGCTCTCGGCCCGGCCGGTCGGCAGGGCGGGTCATGGGGGGGCCCGGCTCCCCGCGTGGCACTGC
>NW_010391380.1:0-2055 GCF_000710305.1 Buceros rhinoceros silvestris | reverse complement strand
CGCCGGAGAGGAACCGGCCAGCCTGGTCGGGCCTGGATGTCTGCCAGAAGGTCCACGGCAGGAACCCCCTGTGCAGCGAGTCCGGGAGGAGAGAGAGAGACACTCCCCCGGCCTTCTGCTTTTAAAGGCTCCCCACGTAACGTTTCACCTGACCCCCTTAACCAATTAAATGCAGAATTATCATATTTGCATGGAATAATTCTATTTGTCCACTACTCAAAACAAGGAAGTTTTAGCTCAAACCAGGAAGTTTAGCTCAAACCGGGACAAATACTTATGTTTCAAAAGCCACAATTAAATCCAGAGCCTCCTCAGAAAAAGAAAAATAAGCAGGGAGCAAAAGAGATGGGAAGACTTAACAGCAAGACTTAGAGGTTTCAAAAAAAAAAAAAAGAGCATGGACTACAGATGGTGTTGTGTTTGATTCAAATGTAATTATTTGTTTAAATATAATTATTTGTTCAAATTTTGTTATTTATCATGGATTCCAAGTAACACACATGGATTGCCAAAATCTTGCTTTTGGAGTTGGAGAGAAGCTTTTTTTAACACTACTCTGCTTGTAGAACATCAGTCAAAGCCCTAGAAATTTACACCGTCTTAGCCCGCATATAACTGGCATGACAATTTCATCTGAAATTCTCAAGCACCATATCTAGTGAATGCCTCTACACAGAAGGTCTGAATGTAAGTCAACTATGACATCAGTTTGGTTTTTTTCCTAATAAATCGGTGGTTTATATGCACAGTGAAAAAACAGCACAAAATACCAGTGAAGAACTGTGATATTTTTGCCCCCTGTCAGTCTCGGTGAACTGAAACAGATCGTTCTATTTTGTAGTAACTTTAAATTTCTTTGATACTGTAGAAGAATGATGTAGTGAAAATCAATCAGAAGAAATCACGATTTATTTTTACATATTATTACTACTTTGTCAGGTCTGTTGTTCTGTGAAATTTTAATACTATCTTCCTCAAGCAATAAATATTAATGCTGGTTTATTCCATAATAAGAAAATCAATCCATGAGTATTTTTTCAAGCGTTTCCTTCCAGGACATATTCAAGAAAATAAAAGCTTTTTCTAGGACTTTTCTTTTTGGTGACATAGACTAGAGAGATTAACGGTTAACCAGATTGTTCAAGACAAAACTCTGCAAGTGATGTCTTATTTATAGAAGTCCAGAAATATTTGATATACCATTTGACCTCAAGCATGTAAAATTATAGGCATCATGAGAGATTTACTTCCAAACTTCACTTATATATAAGATTAATCGTATCACTTGTTACTTAATTTTTTTCCTTTCCTGGAGAGCTTGGGGTTTTTTGCTTGTTTTTTGGGGTTTTTTTATTTTAAAACAAGTTGGAGGAGGTCCTGAGGAACCTGACCTAGTGGAAGGTACTCCTTCATGAAAAGGAGGAAGGAGATGGACACAGATGAGCAAAGATCTTCTGGAAAAACTCAGCTGAAAGAAGGAAGTTTACAGTATGTGGAAAAAATTACTCACCACTTGGGAGGACTGTAGGAACATTGACAGAATATGCTGGGATGCAATAAAGAAGGCTGTAGCCCCCTTGGAACTAAGTCTAGCAAGTGTTGTCCAGAACAAGAAGAGCTTCTTCAAGTACATCAGTAGCAAAAGGAAGAGGAGGGAAAATGTGGGCCTGCTGCTAGATGAGGTGGATGCCCTGGTGACAGAGGAAACAGGGAAGGTGGAGTTACTGAATGACTTGTTTGTTTCAGTCTTTACTGCTAAAAGTGGTCCTCAGGAGTCCCAGTACCTGGAGGTAGGGAAGAAAGTCTGGAGGAAGGAACATATTCAAGGGAAGGAAAGGTCAAGGAGGGTTGGGTTTGAGATCATTTAGGCAAGCCGGACACCTACAAATCTTTGGGCCTTGATGGGGTGTGCCCACGAGTGCTGAAGGAGCTGTCAGATGTTATTGCTAAGCCATGCTCCGTCATTTTTGAAAGACCATGGAGAACATGAGATGTGCCTGAATATCACTGGTTGGCACTGAGGTGGGACCAACAACAGAACAATTTCTCTCTCCA
>NW_010391379.1:2287-6902 GCF_000710305.1 Buceros rhinoceros silvestris | reverse complement strand
CCAACGTAATATTATGTTCACCTGACTCTCTAAACCAATTAATAAGCCAAGCCATGATGATGATGATGAAGTTATGTATGTGTATGTTATTACATACATATGTGTCGCGACACGAAACTGAGCTCTTATCCGGAGCTGGGACAAATCGCTCGACCGCCGTCTACTTACATAGTTACGAAACTTATGGCTGACACACTGTGGTTTTGAGGAATTTTCACCTGGAGAAATTCCCCATAGGGATATAGTAACTACTGGATATCTGGTGTCGCGACCTCACGGACCTGTCACTGAAGCAGGGACGAATCGCTCATACGCCAATATGGTGTGTACTGAGACCCGTTTATTGTTTACAATACATCCCAATTTATAGATTCTTGTCCACTCGACTAGCTACATGGTGATTTGATAGTGTCTCTGTTACACAGACAGCACACAGCTCTTAAGGCACTATAATTGGATAAAAGGGGTTAGATCCCACGTGGTAGTATTTTGGTTAGAGCTAACAAAACAAGGCCAGTATAGATAGCATTTCCCACACGATAACACTGCAGCTGGGTTCCGGCTGCTAAGTTTCCCAGAGAAAGTAGCATATTTTCATAGTTCTAATTTCTGCTGGAAAAATACACCAACAACATGTAATAATAATCACAAAATCACATAATAATCTGGTTGGAAGAGACCTTTAAGATTGAGTCCAGCCGTTCACCATGCACTACCAGAGTTCCTAAACCACATCCCTCAGCACCACATCTACACGTCTTTTAAACGCTTCCATGGGTGGGGACTCCATCACCTCCCTGGGCAAACTATTCCAATGCTTACATTCTCTGTGTAATGAAATTTTTCCTGATAGCCAATATCCAATATATCCTGATATCCAACCTAAATTTCCCCTGATGCAGCTTAAGGCCATTTCCTCTCATCCTGTCACTTGTCACACGGGAGAAGAGACCAACACCCACCTCCCTACACCTCCTTTCAGATAGTTGTAGAGAGCAATAACGTCTCCCCTCAGTATCCTCTTCTCCAGACTAAACAATCCCAGTTCCTTCAGCCTCTCCTCATAAGTTCTCTAAACCCTTCACTAGCTTCATTGCCCTTCTCTGAACCTGCTCCAGCACCTCAACGTCGTCCTTGAAGTGAGGGGCTCAAAACTTAGCACAGTACTCAAGGTGTGGCCTCACCAGCGCTGAGTACAGGGGGACAATCACTTCCCTTCTTCTGCTGGCCACACTAGTGCTGATACAAGCCAGGATGTTGTTGGCCTTCTTGGCCACCTGGGCACACCGCAGGCTCATCTTCAGCTGGCTGTCAGTCAATAACCCCAGGTCAGCTCTGCAGATTTTCACCCACTCCCCCCCAAGCCTGTAATGTTGCAGAGGGTTGTTGTGGCCCAAGTGCAAGACCCGGCACCTGGTCTTGTTGAATTTCATAAAACTGGCCTCAGCCCATGGATTGTAGTGTATTTGTTTTGAGTATTAATAATTGAACTGGACAGTTGATAATACTCATTTACTTCGATAAACAGTTATTTATTTTCCCTCAAATTTTCATACAGACACGCAACACCATCAAATTGAAATTCACCTCATTGTTTTGAGGTGTAACTACCAAACTCTATTGGAAAGCTACTAATTTAACAGGTTAGCCCAGGCTTCTCTAGTCCTCTGTACAATTAACAATTAACATGGACAAAACACTTGACTGCAAAAGCAGTAAAAAACAGTGAAAGGTTTTTTTAGATTCAGAAAATAACAAAGGAACTGTTTCTACAGCAGCCAAAAATTATGAAATTTAAATTTGATTTAAAATCCAAGAAAAACAGTATATATACCCTGAGCTACCACAAAATAGTGTGGAAAGCTGCCACTAGGTGGCTACAAAACTCAGAAGCAGGTCTAAATGCTCATAGCTCTGGCACCTGATTCAAATTTGAGTAGTTCATTCAAATTGCCATCATCTTACCTTACAGGTTTTCTACTATGTACAGAGTTCCATTTCTCATTACTGCAGACTATGAGCACTTGAGAAGCATAATAATGAAATCTACAAAAGATTATAGAATCCTTCCTTGGAAATAGAGAAAGACAAAAAAACCTGACTCAGCCTTAATTTTTAAACTTTAATCTTTAATCTTTAAACTGAAAATACTCTTGCTGATTAAAAATACTACGAAATGAACAAAATAGAGTAAGTTATAAAATTTCGTAATTTTGTTACCTGAGGGCTCATTCCAACAACTTACTAAAAGGCTGTAGAACACATTTGCTGCAAACCTGACACCAGCAGTGATTTTGGAACTGAGGTTTTATGGAGGATATGCATTCATTAATTCTAACATTACGAGCTTAGAAGGAGACAACTAAACTTGAAGCTATTACAGATGTATTTAAGAAAACTAAACTAGGAAATATATATATGGTTAAGAGGAAGGATGTGTATGGCAAGGTTTTGGTAGCAGGGGAGGGGGCTATAGGTTTGGCTTCTGTCAGAAGTTGCAAGAAGCTTTCCCAGATCCAAGTGAGACTCTAGTGCCTCTGCAATAACCTATTTAAGAGGGGGAAAAGGTGCTGGGTAAGTTTGGGTTGGATATGAGGAGTGGAACATGAGAGAAACAACTATGTGGACACCAACGTCAGCAAAAAAGGAAGGGGAGGTGCACCAGAGCAGAGGTTACCCTGCAGCCTACAGCGAGCCAGCAGACTGTTCCCCAGCAAGGGGGGGAGATTAACAGTGAAGAAGATGCCCACTTGCGGGCCATGTAGGACCCCACACTAGAGCAGGTGACTATGTCTGAAGAAGGCCGGGACTCTGAAGGAAGCCCTCACTGGAGCAGTATGTCACTGGAAGGCTTGTAGCCTGTGTAAGGGACCCACTTTGGTGGAAGAAGTTCATGGAGAACTGTTTCCCACGTCTCATGTTGGAGCAGGGCAGGTGTGTAAGGAGTCCCCCACCTGCCGAGGAGGAAGGAGCAGCAGAAACAACGTATGATAGAGTGCAACCCCTATTCCCTGCCCTCCTGAGCTATTGTGCGGGAGGAGGTAGAGAAATCATAAGCAGAGCTGAGCCTGGGAAGAAGGGACAGGTCGGGTTAATGTGGTATTTTTGGTAGTATTTCTCACTATTCTGCTCTGATTTGCCTGATAAATGGGTGGTGATGGTGTTTAAATTAAACTGATGTTTCCCTAAGCCAAGTCTCTTTTTTGCCTGTGACCATAATTGGCGAGTAACCCCCTCCCTGTCCTTGTCTTGACCCTCAAGCCTTTCATTGCATTTTCTCCTTCCCATCCCACCAAGGTGGGGGACTGAGTGAGTGGCTGCGTGGTGTTTAGTTGCTAGCTACATGGGTCTAAACCATTACACTTTTCTTCATATTATAGTACATTTTATGTTGTAATATATATTGCAATCTGTTCCAGTGTGTCACCACCCTTACCATACAAAATTTCTTCCTTATGTCCAGCATAAATCCACACTCTTGCAGTTTAAAACTACTTCCCATTGTCCTGTCACTACAGGACCGGTAAAATGTCTCTCCCTATCTCTTTTACAAGGCCCCTTTATATAACGAAAGGCTGCAGTACGGTGTCCCTGGAGCCTTGTCTTCTTTGGGCTGAACAACTCCAACTCTCTCAACCTTTCTTCATAGAAGTGTTTCAGTCCTGTGATCATATTTGTGGCCTTCCTCTGGACTCACTCCAACAGGTCCATATCTTTTATTGTACTGGAGCCCCAGAGCTGAATGCAATACTCCATGTGAGGTGTCACAGAAGTGAAGTAGTGAGGGAGAGCCACCTTGACCTGCCGGCCAAGCTTTCTGGCCTGCACAAGCACATTGTTTACTCACATCCAATTTTTCATCCACCAGTATCTATCCCCAAGTTCTCATTCCCAGGGCTGCTCTCAATCCGTTCATCCCCGAGTCTATATTAACACTGGGGATTGCTCCAACCAAGGTGCAGAACCTTGTACTCTGCCTTTTTGAACTTCACGAGGTTCACATGGGCTCACTCCTCAAGCCTGTCCAGGTGTCTCTGAATGGTAACCCTTCCTTTGAGCGAATCAGTTGTACCTCTCAGCTTGATTGCATCTGCAAACTTGCTGAGGGTGCACTCAATCCCGCTATGTCACTGATGAAGATATTAAGTAGTATTAGTCCCAGTTCAGACCCCTGAGGGACACCACTTGCTATTGGCTTCCACTTGTACATTGAGCCATTGGCTGTAACTATTTTGATGCATTCAACTGCCATCATAGGATAAACACATGATGTTAAGATGGGCTATTCTAAACCTATCTTCTTTAACTCTTAGGTTTCAAACTTGGGAATTGAGAACCAGAGGTATCATAAATAATATCCCAAAGCTGGCTGAAATATCAAGAATAATCCATGTGGGTTGTTTATTTTTTTCATTTTGAACAATAATCTTTAGAACAGATCATGTGTATGCTCAGTAAACTCTCAAAACAGTAGGTCACATAGTCATTTGCATTCACTTCATTACCCTTTGGCTTTTTTACTGCTTTTATATGTAGCCTATGCCAGCCTTTACACAGATATTCTGAGAGCAAATATTTTTAAAAGGCCAACAGAAAGGATAAGAAGGGGGGGGCG
>NW_010391379.1:0-2219 GCF_000710305.1 Buceros rhinoceros silvestris | reverse complement strand
AAAAGAAGAGAAAGAAGGGGGGGGGGGGGATGTTTTATACTTTATTACATAAACTTTTTAAAAAACAAAAACTGAAAAATTACAGTATACAAATTATTATTCTTTGTAATTCTATATGATCCAATTTTGCTTAGAAAAAGACAGCTATCCAATTTTAGTTATTAATAACAGAGCAGCCACTCTAACTTTTATCTACCAAAAATATGTATTCTTTATTTAACCTTTAAGTAGTACAGGAAAGGTAGAATAGAAGACTAGACACTAAAAACAAAAAGTGTTTTATTTTAATAAATTTATCTAACTGATACTGGTAAATAAGGCAAGTGGAAATTCATTTGAGTATTTGACCTCTGCTAGCCTGTGTTAGTAGGCAGTAGTAAGCTAATATTCTGGATTTTATCAGGATTAACATAGCTGTACTGAATTTCAGCCTCATTTAAGAGCGGTGATTAAATTACAGCAAATAAAGTAAACTGATTTAATTTATTTCTGTGTCAAGCTGGTGTTTCTAAACCATGCTGACATCTAACATGCGAGTATGTGCTTTAGCTAACAAGATAACAGGGCAATATTCACAGAAGAACATACACAGAGTTTATGGTTTTATTGCTTGAGCATCATTATTTGTATCTAGGTTTGATGCAGTTTGTCTGTGCCTCTCATTCTGGTTAGGCTAAAATCTTGAAGTGGCTAGTAATTGTGCTGTTTGATGCTAGAGGAGGCAAGTGGGGCTCCTTAAGTACTTTGCTGCCATCGTGTGGCTGGTGAGATGAATAAAATGAGGAGGAAAATCAGTTCTCAAAATAACCAGCCTCACAGCCTATCTATCTGGAAGACGGAGACTGGATCCCAAATGATGTTAATAACTTACCAATGAGCTGACTGAACAGACAGTAAGACTATTGGTTTTTAGAATAGTGACATTTAGTCACTGACATTTTCCGACAATATCCACAACAAGTGTTGCGGCTCTTTTCTCTCTTTCAAGTTTTCTAAGACATCAGTGTTTAAACTATGCCTGCTCCAGGTAGCATTTATCAGCCCTTCAATTAGCGAAAGTATCTGACTTGCATTCAGTACCTTTTCCATGTAAAGCCCTGAAGAAAAAGTTCTACAATGCCTGTAGTAGTCATTACTATGATCAGAACCAGCTGTTCACAGAAATACTGGGTTTTAGAATCACAGCATTTATCCTGATGAATTGATAAATTAAAAATTGATAAAGCAAAATAAACTATGGCATTGAGCCTTCCTCAGTGTTACAAACACCAACTGTGGTCTGCTACATAATATAGCAGAAGTGAATGAACATCACCTAATTCTCAGTGCCTAAAAAGTCTAAAAATTTAAAAAGTTAAGCTTTAACTGAATTTCATTTCTGTGGCAGTGGTTGGTAGAAAATGAACCCATAGCAAGTTGGAGGGAGGTGCCCCAAAACTGAAGGATACTTCAGATAGATGCTTCGATGTTGACAGATGGAAAATTATTTAGAGAAGGTATGAGAAAACTAGACCTTATGGGAAGAGCTTGGTTGTTATTTACAGTTATAACAGTACTGTTATCTTCTTAAGGAATGTTTAGTCTTGTAGTTAGAATCCTTTTCTAAAATTGTTATGTAGCTTGTGGTATATGACATAGTGTGCTCACTACTTGTTTAACAATCCACAAGGCCACTACCAAGGGATGATTGTAATTTACCCTTCTGCATTCTTGGATGTTTCTCAGAAAAAGAAGAATTCCATGTGCAAAACTCTAAAAAGTATTACTTGGCTCCCTGATAGATTCTTTTGGAAGTCCTAGTGGCAGGTTAATGGTTGCTACTGGATCTGCTCTTTGGTGAGGCTTGTGTCATAGATGACTTTAAATTCATTTTGGTCTTATTATGGAAGTGTTTCACTAGATTTTGTCTGTTTAAGTATTTATTTATTGTATGCTTTTTTATTATATACAAATAGGAGATATACCATCTGTCACAGGTTGAAAAAGGGAGCTGTTTCCCACTGAAAGGGATGCGACGAAATAGTGTGTCGGCTGGAAAAGCAAAACCAGCCAAATCACACACAAGAGAAACTTATGATGCTTGTTAATGGCTTATCAGCACGTTAACGAGCTCATTAAGGCTTTAGTCGGGCAAAGGAAATGATAACACACAGACTACATATGAAAAGGATAGAAACAGAAAAAAAGAGTAAAATGCCCCCAAAATAAAATCATTTTTG
>NW_010391378.1:34644-40076 GCF_000710305.1 Buceros rhinoceros silvestris | reverse complement strand
GGGGACGGACCTCCAAAAAAAGAAAAAAACCAGAAGAAGGTTTCTAGTTGGTTTTTATTTTGATTTTTTTCCCCCCCACCAGTCTAAAATACTGAGAAGACAAGGCAAGGGCAGGCAGTGGATTCTCACCGCTGCTCCCTCACTCAGGACAAGAAAACCTAACACCAAGAAAAAGCCAGAGGAAGGCAGAAAGTCACTAACTAAAACTGAAAACGCACCCCTTCACACCCCTCTTCGGCACTGGGAAGGCAGATGGTTAGTTAAAATGGTGGGTGGAGAGGAAGGGGGAAGGTCTGTACTTAGCTCCAGCCTGTCTGTCTTGGGGAGAATTCGAGGATTCAATGACAATCTACCTGCCAACACAACAGCCGCATGACACTACTTGCCAAAGCCTGACAACGGCATTGACATCCATCACACGTCTCACCGGGGCTGCTCTGCCAATATCCCAGAGCAGGGCTCGGCCTCTCCTGCCCAAACCCTGCTGCCAGAGCACAAACCGACACCTACGGCTCCTAAATCAGCTCCATCCAGCCTGGAGAAACTCCATTAAAACCTGCGGCAGGCTTAAAGAGAGACCAGGCTTTCTTGTGAAAGCACTTGGCACACAAGTTCACCAGCTTAACACAAGTCAGGGATGCAGCAAAATGAGACATTTTATTCTATGACAGAAGGGACCTACCTAAGAAGTGCAAAGGTGCAGGTTAAGAGGAGTCCCAGTCTCCAGCAGAGCAGTCATAGTTCTTAAGAAGAGGGGTTGCTTATCATCGAGCAGAGTCAAATGCATCAAATCTGAACCCCTGCAAGGGAAAACACGATTAGCTTCAGCTTTCCTGCCAGCAAAGAGAAAAGGATAGAATCACAGAGTGGTTTGGGTGGGAAGGGACCTTCAAAGGTCATCTAGTCCAACCCCCCTGCAGTGAGCAGGGACATCTTCAAACAGAGCAGGTTGCTCAGAGCCCCAAACAACCTGACCTGGAATGTTTCCAGGGATGGGGCTTCTACAACACCCCTGGACATCCTGGGCCAGTGTCTTACCACCCACAGTTTAAAAAAATCTCTTCCTTCTCTCTAGTATGAATCTCCCTCTTTTAGTTTAAACCCATCACCCCTTGTCCTGTCACAACAGGTCCTGATGAAAAGTCCCTCCCCATCTTTCTTACAGGCCCTTTTAAGTACTGGACGGCTGCACGAAGGTCTCCCCAGAGCCTTCTCTTCTCCAGGCTGAACAACCCCAACTCTCTCACCCTGTCCTCACAGCAGAGGGGTTCCAGCCCTCGGATCATTTCTGTAGCCCTTAAACTGTAGATACCACACCTCCTGCAGCTCCAAGCACACACTGAACCTTTCCCAATGCTCAGTCTGTGCTGCCTCCCAGCTTGGCACTGCACACCCAGAAAGACCTCCAGCATCTCCCAGCTGATGCCACACTGATGAGCACATAGCAAAACAACATCCTGGAGAAAGACTCATCCTACTGGACATTCGGTAGTGCCTCTGTCCCACTAAGATGTGGACTGCCACCAGCTCCAAGTGCCACCCTGCAGCAAGACAGCAAGAGGCCACCAAGCAGGCCAGCTGGACCAACCCATCCACCACCATGCTTGGTACTGCTGGTGGTTTAGGTGCTACGGAAGGAAGAGAACAGAGGGACGAGTCTCTCACCATCCCATAGATGAAGAGGGTGAGATGGAAGGTACCTGTTCTCCCCCCAACCCATCCTCCCTGGATAAGGTCCTCCAAACTTCACAGCTGTTGGTGGGCAAAGCGTTTCAACATCCGCTTCAATTCTGAGAGCTTGCCCAAGTCTGCAGATGTTGGTGGAATTGAAGCATAATGAGTTCAGATGATGGCAAGATTAGGTTTAAAAATAAGCAGGCACTGAAGCACTTGGCTAAATCATGCTCTGAAAATCCTAAGGAAAAAAAATTCAAAATAAAGGCACTCCAGCAGAACTCCAGAGTCACTAGGTCAAAAAAGCAAGCAGAGTGGTTTTTCCTTACTTGATGTGCCAGAAAAATAACATCACATAGTATGAGGTCTTCCACAGCTCTCCAAAAATACCAGCCAGCATCTGGAACTGCAAAGCTGCTGGCTTCCAGGAGTCACAACCTCCCCTTTCCCGCATTCGTGGAGAGCAGAGCCCTCACTGCCCTCCCCAGGTTCCTCCCTCCAGCTCTCTTTTTATAGCAAGCACGTCCCTCAAGCAGGAGAGACAAAGCCCATTCCCTTCCCATTATGAAAGCCAGATTTTGGTCAGCTTTCAGGGATGGAATGCTTGGATGGTAAACAAACAACAAAAAAAAAAAGCCTGCACGTTATGAAATCATCTCTCTAAAACCCAGCAAGCAGAGCTGGGGAGAAGCTGGGCACCCCAGATAAGATCAGCAGAAGATTGAGATAGTACCTGCTTGCCGTGATTAGTTGGTATCTGCTGCCAGTCCCAACAGGTGTCCCTAGAGATGTGATCCCAGACAGTCCAGCGACCAGAAACGTCTTGTAGATGCAGCTCTCCTGGCAAGATGATCTGTCGCTCACAGACAATGAGTTGGCTCTGGATATTTAAGAAAGGGGGAAAGTGATGCTCTGCAGCTCCTCACCCTGATATGGAGGTGTCTGCAGCAATGTGACAGGGACGGACCAGTCACCTTCACTGAATTCACCTTGCTGGTTTTTTCTTGGGGTCTTTCCAGGATGACGCTCTGCTTTCCCCAGACCACAGGCAGGACCATGAGGGGCCCTGCACAAGGTCAAGGCTCTGCCATGCTCAACGTTGCAGATAAACACACCTAAGGGTGAGCTCTGCTCCATGGAGATAGGTGCAGCAGGAGGGTTGGGCAAAACACGGCACTGACAGCCAGATTACTATTTTATCTGCAATTATTTTGCATTTGTATTTTGTTTAATTGCCTGAATTGCAGCAATATATATATAATTTTTTTTTCCCCTCCAACAGTACAAGTTTCCATTTGAGGAATTTCTTGAGTCCCCGCAGGCTCTCCCTGCTGGCACTTGGAATGTGGGCTGAATGCATCCTCATTTTTTCTTAAGGCTTCCCTTTCCAACTGGGAGGCAGATGGAAGCCAATGCCAGCCCTGCCTGCTCCAGTCAACAGAGAAATTAAAAAAAAAAAAAAAAAAAAAAAAAAAAAAAAAAAAAAAAAAAAAAAAAAAAAAAAGCAAGTTGGCAGCTTTAAGTGCTATAAAGATTTTTGGGGGATGAGAGAGAAAGCCAGTAAGGCAAAGGGCATATATGCATTGGGTCGGGGAGCATTTCGATAGCATAGCAAATATCAAAAAGGGACAAGGGGAAAGGTTTTGCCATTGCGCAAGAGAGGATTTCCCTGCAGCAAGAGCAGCATCACTAAGCGGGTGTCCAGACGCAGCGACCTCATGCACAGGCAGAGAACAACGGACCGACCAGGAGCGCAAACACCCACATTGAGATGATAAAGCCAGAGAGAGCCCTGGAGGAAATCAGGCTGTGATCCGTGAAGTGTATGAAGGTGAAAAAGAGCTTCCTGCGGTTCTGGGAGCCAGCGCCAGCGGGCTGCTGGATGAGAACGCAGTGCTCATTTCCTCCCTTGTCCAAGACAGCGAGTTCTCTGTCCTCTCCTGGTCACGTTCCTCACTGCACTGGTTGCATGATGGATGGAGGAACAAACCACTGGCCCAACAAAAGGAATAAAGAGATGACTCTATCAGGAGTCACCTCTGAAATTGCAAGCAGAAAGGAAACAAGTGGCGAATTTTCAGCAAACAGAAAACAATCAAGTAATTTCATGCCAAGCTGTGCCTAAAGCAACGTCAGCAGCCCCCGGCAGCTGTCAGGAAAGGCACAGGGCTGGTCTCCAGTCTGGTTTGGAAGAGATGCAAGATGAGGAAACCAAAGGGAGAAGAGGAAGAAGAGGTACCTTCCTCGCTGCTGCGCTGCAGAAAGGCACTGCTCATGCTCATAGGCAGCTCTAAAGAGACCAACGTCCTCCTCTGCAGAAGGATAGAGCAAGCCAGAGGGGCCCCAAATTGAAGGAGATGTCATAGTTTGGGAGGGTCAGAAAGCCAATGCAAGGGGCACAGCAGCAATGTTGGCTGGGATGCTCAGCACACCCTGAGACACTGTGCTCATGCTTCAGTGTTACCCTATTTTACAGTTAGGGAAACCGCAGCAGAAAGTAGTTGACCTCTTAAAATCGGAGAGCAAAGGAAGAGATGTGCAGGCAGAGGCTGCCAGGGCAACCACAGCCCATCCTAGGGCAAGGCTCCTGCATCCCCTAGCCTAGCTGAAACCACAAAATTAATCAGTAACAGAGAAATCACAGCACAGGACCTCCCCTTCTCCTCCATACCACCCACCTCTTAACTTAAAGGTTCATGAGATCGATTTCTTTTGGAGGAAACCCCTCACGGGCTGGCTTCCATCTACGCTGTAGCTCCAAAGCTGTATTTTCAATTTCACCACCACAACAATAAGGACCAAATTGAAGAGGAAGATTTGAGAGCATGAAAGTTGAGCTGCTTGGGATGTCACAGGCCTCCAGCTCCTGCAGTTTGGAGCACCACACACCAAAAACCTTGTGAAAACCTGCCAGTAGAGTGCTGTGTTTTCCAGGCCAGGATGCTGCTGTCAGGATTCTCCTCTTGACAAGTGATGGTGAACAGCGCTGACTCAGACACAACACAAAGAACGCAGCACTTCACATGGGTCTCCACCAATCCTGGGCCACCCAAGATTTTAACTGTTCTTCATCTTTTTCCTTCTAAAGACGCTGTGGGAGAGAGGTTAACGCTCCCACCCAGCCACCCAGCTTTCCATCAGTCCCAGCAGAAATTGCAGCAATCATCCCCAGGAGGCTTACCAGAAGCCCTGCACCGGTATGGCAGGCATCCCAGCGCGATCCGCCAAGGAACAAGCTGGCAGAGCAAACAATTTCCTGTTTTCAAGGCAACAAGAGCTTTTAGGAGAAATCAACAGATGCTGTTATCAGGAATATTACCTGTGTAGCTAATAATTATTGAAGATTGCTCTCTCCTTCACATCTTACCCTTGTTTCCATCTTACCCTTCCACTAAATAAAGGTGTTACCTATAGAAGTTATTGAGGCTTCACAATCTACTGTCATAGGCGTTATTGCCATTTATTTGGGAGCAGGCTGGAGTGTGACCGCAAGGAAGATAAAACAGGACCTTGAGCAGCCAGCAGTGAAGGTTTTTCAGAGGCACTGATTTTTAGGTAAAGTTCTTGCCACACGGTGCTGTCTCAAATCAGCAAGGTATCGTCAATATGTCAGGGGTGAGGTTTTCATAGAAGCCATGCCACAGAAAGGTGGCAGCAAGGGTTAGAAGTGGCATGTGCCAGAGACAGAGAGGGAAGAAAGGAGTTTGAATTAGGGTGATGGGATCCCCCCCACCTTCGCTTGCTTCCATGGGAAAGAG
>NW_010391378.1:29893-34551 GCF_000710305.1 Buceros rhinoceros silvestris | reverse complement strand
GGAAAAGAGTCCTGCTAGGTGTAAAACGACTACATGCCGGTAAGAAATAAAAAAAGTCATTAAATCATAAATCTTGTGGAAAGGAGATCTACTGGGGAGATTATATTCGCTTTTCATGGACATATTAATTCAACAGCGACATACCATATTGTTCTCTGTGGGGGAAAAAGACATATTGTTTTAAAGTACGATATTTAAAGCAGTCCTTTAGGAAGGAGAGCAAATAGAATCTTGGCGAGGAAAACTGACCGCGCGAGCACTGAGTAAGGGACATGAAAAGCAGGGCCCAAGTCCCAGCTGCCCAAAGTTAGCACAGCTTGACTGGAGTTGTTGGAGCTAAGCCCACGCATGGGAGCTGAGAATGAAGATCACCTCCATTTAGCTGTGTCTCCTTGAAAATGTTAAATAAATGAACACAACGAGTAGGTTTTTTACTGGGCCCATTGGGAAGAGTCTCTGTTTGACCACTAGCAAACACTGATGGCAGGCAAGAAGACAAAGACCTTACAGTTGTGTTCAGGTGGGTGTTCATTAGTTGGGAATTATCTGGCCATCTTCTGGATTGCTTCTGGCTCAGCAGTGGAAATTGCTGAGCTCTCCTGGTTCTCAGTCTTGCCAGACACTCAGGATTTGGGTAGAATTGGATGGACAGCTGCCAAATATGGGCCTCATGAAAGCCTTTCTTATGCGTTTAGTCTCCATTCTCCAGGAGGCTCCAGTCCTACTGTGGCACATGCCTGTAAGTGTCTGCAGTGGAATGACACCTATCTCCTGCCTAAACTGCAATCAGATCAAGGCCAGTTAACACCTCCATCCCCTATGGGACCATCTCTGACAAATATTTGAGAAGCACCGTGCGCACAAACAGCCACAGCATATGGACAAGGTCTCCTCACAACAGATAGCTTCTGCATAATGCTGGGGTGGGACAGGTCTCATGGCCCCCGCTCACACTTACAGTCACACTCCCACCTCTCTCCTGACCCCATAAGTCTTGTATTCCTTTGAAATGGAAACATTCCTCTCCCCTTTCTCCATCTATACCTTTAGCATGGTGGTCAGCATAGCCCCATAGGCAATGTAGGTTAAAATCTCCTCCAGCTTGGCTCTAGGCATGAAGGACCCCTTTAGAGAAAGGGGTGTCAAGCCCCGGCCCAGGCTGCCCAGGGAAGTGGTGGAGTTCCCATCCCTGGAGGAGGGATTTAAAAGATGCATCGATGTGGTGCTGAAGGACATGGTTTAGTGGTGACTTGGCTGTGCTGGGTCAACAGTTGGAGTTGATGATCTAAAAGGTCTCTTCCAACCTAAAGGATTCTGTGATTCTATGACTTTGAGGGTTTTTGCTCATTCCAGAGGAACAGAGGGAGCTTAAGCTCACCACAGAAGGTAACAGTGACTGCTGAGCAGCTCTTGCACCATGTAACATACCATGCCGGTTTGACCATGCCATGATCTTAACCAGCTTGGGCACAGAAAACTGAGCTTGGCCCATCAGATCCATCCCAAAGAGGCATGAAATTTGCAGCATCATTGCTCCCACTGACAAAACTGCTCACAGGACTGTTGCTGGGTAATTAGATAACTAGATAAAATAAAAAAAGGACTGATGAAATAGTCAAAACAACTGGTGAATAGTCAAAACAACCAAGTCAGCACACACAGACCACAAAGACTCTTAATGCAACATTAAGTCAGCTGTATGTTATTTATGTGTTTACCCTGAGTGTACAACTACCTGCCTGACATGGAAAGCACAAGTAAGGTTGTATTTTTCTCCACACCTGGGCCAGTTCCTAGTTGAGACAAGCAATTTATACTAACTTAACACTTGGGCAATTTTAGTTCCTGTAGAAACCCTCGTTGCTGAGGTCCTTCATATTGGCTTTAGGTACAAGGTGCTTTGGTGGCAGCTCATGGTCCGATGCTGTAGAATGCCTGAGAGGTTTTAGACTACTGAAATTATCCAATGAGAGCACAAGAAGGAGGCAGCCTGTGCTTTAGCTTCTGTCCAGGGCCCCTGGAAAGTTAATCCTATCCAATTACACTACTACTTTTTTTCCACAGAAGAAATAAACAGTCTTTTGTACTAAACATAAGGCTGTCTGTTTTTTGAAGGAAGATTTATCAACCGGGATAAATTCATGAGTTCATTCCATTTTGCCCTAAGTCTTCAAAGTGGTGGTTTTGCCTCATGATCTGGTTATCGGTTAGTTCTGCCTCTGTGCCAGGCAGTCCCCAAAAGAGATTCCCGTTTTCTTTTAAAAAAGGGAGCATGAATGCAGACCATCTAATGAGTTGCTTCAAGCCTGCACACCAAATTCCACGCACGCCTGTGAGAGCCAGGCAAACACATCCGTAAGGAGCTTGGACCAGCTTCCCTTTGGACCACAAACACCAGGAATGCAATCGATGACACTGTTCAACGAAGAGAAGTGTCTGGTGGATGACAAAATCTGCTGTGAGCTGCCCCAGGAGAGGACCCAGCTCTGAAATAAGAAGGATGGCTCAGTTGCCTTCCCCACGCCAACAGGGACTCCGTTGTGCTGAGCTGAAACCTTGAACTCATTACAATGTCACTCTGTCTTTGGATCTGATATCCTGTGGGGGAATCTTCTGGGAATGTATTTTCGTTCAGACTTGGGTCAAGGAGAGTTGACTTGACCTGAAAATAAATCCAGGCAATCTCAAGCTGAAGAGCTATTGACTACTGTTTGCAATACAATAAAGTGAGGAGATCAAACTCAGCTGAAAATCAGGGTTAACATAAATCCAAGGAGAAAGGGGAACAAGAAAATTCATTCACCACCATGACAAAGGGGACATTTTTTGCACTGGCAGAATTCAGAGCAAGGACTGAAAGCGCTTCCCAGGCAGCATTTTTAGTGTCCCACATGGTAAGTGCGTGCTGTTTAGCTGTACTGCAATCTTCAACAGACCGGCAGCAAGATAAGAGGTACGCGACTGTATATGAGTGTGAAAAAGGTTTTGTGGCTTTTTTTTTACCCTTTTTTAACGTCACTAGATGGAGTTCCTCCGCTCGCACACAGGGCAGCTTTTGTGAGAGGTATTTTATATGGATCCCCAAGGAAAGATCTCAGCAGACGGGCTCTGAGCACTATTGTGTGCACGTGTGTGTAATAACTCTCAGCAACTTTCGGTTTACAGTCCAGGAGAAATGCTTGCTGCAGCTCCAAGATGAAATCCTCTTCCTGGATCATGCTAAGGGAAGTTGTACCATTAACTTCACTGCAGCTAGTCCTTCTCCTCTTCCAGAAGCTTTGGTTTTTTAATGTCTGTCGGATAAAGAAATTTTTCAACAAGCTGATAATTCCCAGGTCTGTACTGCAGGGAGCCTGAGAGACTCTTTCTACCCATTCTGCAATATATACTCTGAAAGACGTAGAAAATCACACACACACAACTATCCTCCTTCCCAGACCCCAGATCCAGAAGCAAAGGTTTGTCTCCCCAGTTTTTTTGCACAGACCCATAACACATACCCCATTCAAATATTCCAGCTTCTCAGTGTGGCTGGAGCTGCTGGTTGTGCAACAAATATGCAGGAGGATCCTGTGTCCACCGAGCAAACTACAGTAATTTGGTAATTCTGCCAAAGTTAATAGCTTAAGAATGCAAAGCTGTCCTACAAGGATCAACCCTGTGGAGAAGGTCACTTCCAACTCAAACTATTCTATGATCCTGTGATCTAACGCGTGCACCCCCAGAACAAGCTGTGGATAACAAGATCGAGTGATCCTTAGACATCACCTTTTAACATGCCTGATAAATGCCCTTTTCCCAAGCATGCAAAGGGGCAGACAACTTCTGTGCTTTGCCAGGGAAGAAGCTGAGCAGCTCAGCTCACTGCAGCACAGGAGCCCTAGCAACATGGATGGTGAAGAAGCTTCATCGAGGGCAGATCAACCCAGACAAGGCTGGCCAGGGTAGCTGCTTTCAGGAGCCAAAGGCAGTCTCCGCATTTAGACATGAGCGCCACATTCCTCATTTGAGTGCAACTATTTCTAAACATAACCAAGGGAAAGCTGCATATTTATTTTTTTTATTTCAATAAAACCCATTTTATTAACCTACTTGTGCTTTAATGTAGATGATCCCTTTGTTTATAGAATAAATTATGCTGCTTCTTCCCATGTCCCACTGTGATTGCACGATTCCGGGTCAAACTGTATAATGTTTGATCCAAGAATGTATAAACTCCAGTAAACAAAGCTGCAATAGAAAGTTGAATAATAAGTCGGGACTCCAACTTCCCAAGGGAAAAAAAAAAAGGTGAGTTTGACAAAATAACATGCTGAGAGTGCCTGGGAATCTTTTAGATTAAGTATTTTAAGGACTCAATATTCAAACTCAGCAGTTCACATCTGCACCCTTTCAAACTGTCAGGAACTTTACCCCTGACTCAAGAGAAATCTTTGCAAATTGGGATTTCTTTTACCACTGCGTGAAAATTAACACTTTCAATTGCACTTAGCAGTACCACAGCCCTGCTCACGCTTTTGCTCCAAAAACAAGTCGCACATGAATATTCACAGCCAACTAATGCCATCTAAACAGACACTTGCTAGTAAAGGTGTCCCAAGCACATGTCTCTCCTCCAGATCAGGAATGGGAGAAGAAAAGCATGGGTCAGTTTCCCT
>NW_010391378.1:19881-29807 GCF_000710305.1 Buceros rhinoceros silvestris | reverse complement strand
TCCCTACAGGGGCTTTACGGATAGGTGCCCAACCGCTGGTCATCTCAGGGAGCTCTGGCACAGTCATTTCTCATCTAACCTGCAGGGCAGCGGGGAATGCTCTGCCACTTGTTTCCTTTCTGCCTGGAATCCTCTGTCTAGGAATTACACATGTGAAAGCTCAAATATTTTTAGTGGATATACCTTTCCTTCACAAAAAGCATCCATCGTCACAGCAGCTCTGCTTCTCAACCCCATCTTCCCTGAGACGCACACTTGCAGGGCCAACTTAACCCTCTGTTTAAAAGTCAGTTCCACCTAGAGCAGCAAAAACATGAGGAAAACCAATCCTGGTGATTTTCCCACCCATTAGTAAAGGTCACAGTGAGGAGGAGTCTTTTATCTATTACCTGCCCTTTCTCTGCATAGTCGAAGTATCTAAGCCCCTTCTGCACAGTGTGGCAGGTAGCACCAATAAAACTAACCAGGAGAGGGGGAGAATTATTGATTTTACTATCATAAGCTTGATAGTGATGGAGTTAAGTGGTTCTTTTAATGCAGCAAACAGTCTTCACCTTAAAGCGGTGGCTGCTCCAACTCCACGTCTTTGGACTGGTGTAATTAAGCCTGAAGCAGGACAAGTAGTGCAAGGAAGGCAAGTTACTAAGGAGAAGGGGGTGGAAAAAAACCCCAGTACTGCCTCATAGATAGCATTTCAAGCTGACACACAGAAACCCCTAGTGAAGCAGTGAAAGCCAAGCATTCTCTCTTAAAAACATTAGAAGTTACACACAGTTACAAGCCTTCCCAGTGCACGCTGATGTGCTACCAACCACACCCACACCAGAGACACTGCCTACAACTTTAAAAATGTGAGTGGTGTCATCCCTTAGTGGTGTTCCAACCCCAAGCCAGTCTGAAGTCACCCACAGAATCTGATGGGTGGTGTTACATACGACTTACTGGAGAACTGAAGAGGTCACCCCACTCCACCCTTTGCTGGCAGGATGGCCTGTCCTCTCCTGTGGGACCTTGCATTTCTGCTCCAGTAATTTTCGGTAGCACCGAGTTCATGAGGCAGAACAGAAAAAGAAAAGTAATTGTTTTCCAAGTGTGGTATTACTGGCATTTGTCAAAGAGAAAAAGCAGAATCCCTGAGGCTTCTTTCCACTTTCTAAATGGCCAGAAAGTTCTTCTCCCCCAGAACAGCTTTCAAATGAAAGGCCAGAAAGAAATTTGGAGCTGATCTCAAGTCTATTGGCATAAATCAGTAGAGCCTTGCTGTCCTCAAGGCAGCCAGGGGAGCAAAAAGCAGAAAACGATGCTTCTCCAAGTTTAAAATATTTACTTAAAACTGGACGCCAGGAAGGTGAACAAAAAACTGTGTTTCAAAGGAGAGAGTAGATATTTAAGGGATGGAAAGAAGAAATACATTTACAGGGTCAAGGGATAAATTTAATATGTCTCATCTGAAATGAACTGAGAACCAATTAAGCACCCAAAATGAAACAAACACCTAAGCTGATTATTAACTCCCACATGTGGTATTAGAGGAAATCCATCCTAAAAGCAAGTTGCAGGTAGCTCCGGAAAATGCCTTCTCACCTCGCAGCAAATTTTATAAGGACAAATCAGGTACTATAGTTTTCGCCAGCAGCTGTTCTGCTTGGCTCTCTTAAAAAGCAAACAAATAAACGAAAGAGACAACGATGCCTCGTGCTGCCAATAGAAACTGTGGGCTAGTCCTGAAAAATTTCCTATCCCACCAATGGAGCTGGCGGGGAACTTTCCAATAGGCAGGCTTTGGATAGGAAAAAAAAACCACCCCACAACTACTGGAGTTTTTATGTTGGGTTTCACGGAAATATTTCAGTTTTCCAGAAAGACAAAAATTGAAGGAACATCTTGATTTTCAGGCAAGGTTAAGTCATCATTTGGTCTAGATCAACTGATACTCCTCACCCTCTGCGGCTGAAGCTTTCTGCTGGAGCTCCATTAACATGATTCATCCAACCATCTCCCAGGAGAGACATTGCTTCATTGGCATCCCTCCTACATCTTGAGTATCACAGTCTGGCCAGGGGAGAACGGAGACAGCTGCTTTGGGCCTGTTACGTTTCTCGCACAGAAACAGGAGGAGTTAATCTTGTTCTTGACACAAAAAAGAAAAGATACGTTTGTATTTTAAGCCAGACTGCGATGATGAGAGTTCAGATGCTGATGTCAACTGCAGTGGTGTAATCAGCACACACCCACAACTGGCTCCAAAAGCAAGGGAGGGTCAGTTATGAATTACTACATGGATACAAGAGCTGTGAGCAGCAGGACTGCCACCAGGCCAGCTGCAATTTCTGTCACTTGGTCTAATCCTCTGGATCCCTGAACAAGTTCTCAATGGCCAGATGGATGAAAGCAGGGTCAAAAAGCACTTCCAACAGGTCGGCAAGATCTTCCCTGAGCAGTTAATTGTTCAAGGCAAGAGGCCCACATATCAAGGATGATTGGTCTTGCGAAACAGACATTACACACACTTTGGGGGATTTCCTGGTTTTTCAAGGCAGGCATTTTGTTTTATTCTTCAAGATTTGGGCATAAAGTATTTATTAGCACAGACACATGTTTAGTTAGCAGGGATGGCCACCACCATGGGGCAAACATCTGGAGCCCATGACCAGTCACTTCAGAACTACTTCTGATGGGAGCAAGGACACGCTGGGAGGTCATAAGCCAAAGGAGAATGAATTTAGAGCAGTCACTGGGACTCGTAATTGGTCTCGCAAGCATGCACAGTATGTTTGCACAAGGAGAAAGGTACTGCTGACTGCATTTGGGCTGTAACTATCAATAACGCTTTGTGATTGCCCAGGAGTTCAGGGCAGGTCAACACGCCACGAACAATTCCTTTGCTGCGGAGATCAGCGTTCTGCTGTAACTGGTATTTACTTTATGCCGCAAGCAATACAACCACTACCAGTTCTGCCTCAGCTAATACAAGCAGACGGGGGGTGCTGATGATATCTTGACCCCTCAAGATTTGTTTTGTCAAAGGACCGCCATGCCCTGCCATACCTACAAGAATTTGCTGGCATTCGGTAAGCACGCCTGGAGGAGCACTTAGCTAAAAATCCCAACGTCAAGCTAGAAAAAAAAGACTATTTCTCTATGTTTACTCTACTGATCAGCAATCTCTTGACCTTGCCACTCAAGAAAAATATACCCTTCTAAGTTTTCAACCAGCATTTACATCCCTATAACAAATCCATGCAGATTAACACAGAGCTTTTAACAGGGGAACACAGCCAGATGAAGTGGCTGCGAGTGTTTTCGAGGTCATTACGGTGAAAAGCCTGATAATACAGATCATGAGGAGCACTGAGAAATGACTGCAGACAAAACAGCACATCTGATAGTCTCCTTCAAAATGGTAGCTGGTCAGTATCTTGGGAAGCTGTTACATAGTGCTGCTGAGCTTCAAGGCTCTTGCATGCTAAAGACCCTGCAGGTGCCTGTCATTTTGCAGTCAACAGAGAACTTCTCCAGCAAATTTCATGCTGGGCTTCTCTCAAATAATGTAAAACAGAGCCGTTTTGGTTCTCCTCCCCCTCTGGTGCGGCAACATCTGGAGAGCTGCGTCCAGTTCTGGGCTCCCAGTTCAAGAGAGACAAGGAATTACTGGAGAGAGTCCAACAGAGGCTACGAAGATGCTGAAGGGACTGGAGCATCTCTGTGCTGGGGAAAAGCTGAGAGACCTGGGGCTGTTCAGCCTTGAGAAGAGAAGGCTGAGAGGGAAACTGGTCAATGCTGATCAATAGCTAAAGGGTGGGGTCAGGAGGATGGGGCCAGACTCTTCTCAGTGGTGCCCAGTGACTGGAGAAGGGACAATGGGCACAAACTGGAAGTTCCACCTGAACACAAGGAAAAACTTCTTTCCTATGAGAGTGATGGAGCCCTGGAACAGGCTGCCCAGACAGGTTGTGGAGTCTCCTTCTCTGATGAGATTCCAAACCAACCTGGACACCATCCTGGGCACCCTGCTCTGGGTGGCCCTGCTCCAACAGAGAGGTTGGATTAGATGATCTCTAGAGGTCCCTTTCAACCCCTTCCAATCCGTGATTCATTACTCTCAAAAAATTATCTGGGATGACCTAAGCCTGCCCTCACCAGCAAGAGGAAACTGAGGCTTTTCATCCCTTGCACACGTTTAAGGTCTTCTCCAAGTTACACCTGAAACTTTGGGACAGTTGCTTCTGACATCCTTTAGGACCTGATGCTTGACCAGCTCAACATGAAACAGCCCATCAAATACTTAATCAGAATGAGGGTAAGACAACACTACTGAGAGCCAAAACGTGGCTCTGCTGAAGATAATGAAGTTATGTTTGTCCAAACCATCCAAGCTCAGACCTAAACAAACGCACTCTTATCACCAGCTGTAAAAGCTGTATAGTTTTAAAACACAACTGATTGCATCCACAGAGAATGACACTTGTTGAAAAAGGGAATTGCTCACCGTGCCCTGCATGAGAAAATCTGAGCTGCTCTGTGCTTCCACAGCTATGAGTCCCACCAGCAGCAGTTGCACTTGGCAAAGAGAGTCCTCTCCACAAAGCCGTCTGCTTCTCAGAAATGCTGCAGAGCCATTAAATCTTTCCGCTGTACCTCATTACTAGGACACACATTAGCACAAACTGGGGGATGTAAGTGTTGATGCTAATTGGTCTTAGCAGTTTGGCTCGCACCTGCCTAGATATTTTACCGGGTCAGGA
Organism: Buceros rhinoceros silvestris; assembly: GCF_000710305.1. Classification (NCBI taxonomy): domain Eukaryota; kingdom Metazoa; phylum Chordata; class Aves; order Bucerotiformes; family Bucerotidae; genus Buceros; species Buceros rhinoceros. The sequence goes on along the minus strand of NW_010391378.1, from coordinate 25,062 downwards.
GAACAACTAACTACAGAGCATGAGTCACGACACAGCAATGAGAGATTCCAGTGGGGACCCCAAGAAGATAAATAACCATGTTTATAACCTTTTCAGGAGTTTCAGAGGCACACACTTGCCACATAAGTTCAGGAAAATTTTAGACTTACCATTTCTATCTTCCTTTTCTCCTTCCCACAGAAAGCACAAGGGTTTTCATGAAGCCTGGTGCATGTCAGTGCCATCCGTGAGGACCCTTTTTCCCACGTATTTACAAATGTTTTATTGCACAGCTGAAAAACACAAGAAGGAATAAACTATGAAGCACCCTGAGTGATCATGCACTCCCCTGAGGCCCTTAAGATTCTAACAGGAATAATTTACAACTGCATTAGAAAATCCCTTGTCCTTTAAAATGATGCTGATGCTGCAGAAAAATATAAATCAATACTGCAGAGACCTTTCAAAACCACTGTTACTTAGAGTTTATGAGCGGGCTATGATGTTAAACGTGGAGGTTGCATACCTACAAACCAGCTATGTTCTTCCCTTCTGGGGGCTTTAGACTGTCAAATCAAGTGCAGAAATAGCTTCAAAAAAGGTTCAGAAGATGTAGGCGCACCCCAAGAACCTGAGAAATCGTGCCTGCTCTTACAGACACAAAGCCATCTGAACTACTGAGGAGCAGGAAAGCTTTAACACATGGAGAGTTACAGGCTTTTGGTGACACAGAGCTATTGGCAGCTGCCCAACTCATTATGCCCAGCCATCCTTTGAAGGCTATCGTTTTGTGAAACAGAAATCAATACCCCACACACTGCTACAAGCTGAGCCAGCGGGTCATGACATTATAGCACCGGCAAAGTGAAGAATGAAGGGATACACTGGCAGCCCCAGGTGCAGCTGGTCACCCCTCAGCACAGAATAACGCAGAGGTAGGAAGCACAGCATTGGTTGATCCTGCAATCCAAAGTGAAGGGGGAGACAAGAACTCCAGGTTACTGCCACAGATCTGGGGAGCCTGGCTTGCGGTCCCTCTGGGCTAATGCAAAGGCAGATGATCCGACAGGATCACTGTTGTCCAAGCCTTTGGATTTCTTTGTTGTCCTATCAGGATGCTGCACCGACCCGCTGGGCTTGTACCGGTAGCTCCAGCTGCTTTTCCTCACTATCCAAGAAATTCTCACAGGATACTTCATGCAATTAGGCCTCAAAAATGGGGCTGTCAGTCCTTCAGGGGAACTAAGCCTGCCTCATGAAAGCTACTTCAGCCTTTGCTTTTGCTGCACAAGGTGGTTTTTTTACCCTGAGGATTTATATCAAAGCAAGACACTAGTCAAGACGCAGCAAGCCACTGTAGTTTTTACTTCTTTGTAGTTTGTCAAGGTGAACGTCAGTGGAAAAAAATCTCAGAGGTGACCAGGCACAGAGATAGCCGTCTAAAATTACATACCTCAGTACAAGAAAAATAAAAAACCCACCTCCATGTTTTTAGTAAAAGCGAACCTGGTCTCTCTCAGCAACAGGACTGCATTTAGAAACCGGCAAGCGGAGCGTAATGAGCTGCACAAAGCCAGCCATCTCACACCTCGCCATTTCGCCCCACAGGCCAGAACTTCTCTCAGGATCTACCGCCTTTTTAAAACCTGGCTGAACACAAGCCATCCCAGGGACGCTGCACCTTTCAGACACCATTTGATTTTCCCCTTAACTGGCCAAAGAAGCATTTTTTTTTAAGGTGTGGTTTCTCAGAGTAGCTCTAGTGTCTTATGGGATTCCAGGTACACGCTGCAAACTGCTGATCCTGCACGCAAGAAATAACAGGAGGAGGATGTATAGGAATAATATTTGTACTGAATGTATGGTTTTTGAGAGCGTACTTAAAAACCAGCTGTGTAAGCAAGGGGAGTAAGAAGTAGTATCTCTGGTGAAGCTAAACTCTGCAGCACATGGGCTGGAGGTCAGCTCAAAAGCAAGGTGGATGGTGGATGAGGGGAATTTAAGACTCTGGATAAAGCACTCATTTTTCCTGCTCCTTCCATCCCTGACCCCTCCTGATCTGTGCAATCTCTCGGCTTGCAGAACAACCATGAGGCATCTCCAAAATAAAAAAGCATACAATGGTATGACTGCATTAAAACCTCTACTGAACTTGCTTATGTCAGCAACAGTGTGACGAGCAGGATCAGGGCAGTGACTGTCCCCCTGTACTTGGCACTGGTGTGGCCACACAGTGTTCAGTTCTGTGTCCCTCCCAAGAAGGACACTGAGGAGCTGAAGAATGTCCAGAGAAGCGCAATGAAGCTGGTGAAGGGTCTGGAGCACAAGTCGGATGAGGAGTGGCTGAGGGAACTGGGGTTCTTTAGCCTGGAGAGAAGGAGGCTCAGGGAAGACCTCATCACTCTCTACAACTCCCTAAAAGGAGCTTGGAGCAAGGTGAGGGCAGGTCTGTTCTCCCAAGTAACAAGCAACAGGACAAGAGGTATCAGCCTCAAGTTGCACCAGGGGAGGTTTAGGTTGGACGTGAGAAAACATTTCTTCCTCAAAAGGGCTGTAAAGCCCTGGCCCAGGCTCCCCAGGGCAGTGGTGGAGTCCCCATCCCCATCCCTGGAGGGATTTAAAAGGCATGTCAGTGTGGTTCTGAGGGACACGGTTTAGTGGTGTCTTGATTGTGCTGGGTGAATGGTTGGACTTTATCTTAATAGAATTTTCCAACTCAAAAGGCTTTTATGACTCCATGATTGTAAGGACCCAGGCTGCTGCATCTGGAACGTTCAACCTACCTGACTAGGACTGACTGCCCCGAGGATACATGAAATGATGCTTCCATTTAAGCAGCCACCTCTTATTCAGCCCTTGTTGAAATCCCAAGCTAACCCCAGTTCTGACTTCACTACTCCCCTCACCATCTTCCTCTGAAAAGCCTAAGGCTTATTACATGGCCAAAACATATCTTGCATGTGCTCCAGTCATGAAAAGCAGCAACAAATTGAGCAATGGAGTAGTATGGAGGGTTTCTAAAAGAATCAGCCTCATAAAGATTTCAAAACTTGCAGCTGATAGATCCAGCACTGGATAGATACAAACCATTCCCAAAAAAGCACCTGAAGGCAAACAGTTCCATCTAGAGAAAAAACTCCAGGTTGTCTTTTGAACAGGTTGGACTCCTGCAGCGTATATTTTCACAGACAATTGATGCCTATGCAAGAGTTGTTCACCTAGAGCATCCATCACTCCTCCGGCTACTCAGTCATCCCAGAAAGTGTCATCCAATCCCTCCTTCCTCCTCCTGGATATGGCACTTTTTCTGAACTGAAAACAAAGAAAAGCTAAATAGCAGCTTGAATGACTGCAGAGCTTTCATTTCCTTAAACATCTTTGCTTAGCAAAAGAGGGCTGAGGTTTTAACTTCTTATTGTGCTTTAAATTTTTATTGTGTCTCTGAAATGAAGATGCTGTAAAAAAAAAAAACAAACCACCAAAAAGTAGTCTTAACCTATTTCTTCCCTAACTCTGTGTTCAGGGGAAACAACAGAAAGTAACAAAAATTTACAGATAAAGAACGTATTTAGCTCTACAGAGGGGTAAAGCTCTTCACTGCTGGGCAACTATTTTGACCCAGATGTTTCCCTGCTGCGGGTGATCCAAAAAACACCTGCAATCTTTTCCTTTTATTCTTAGTCTGGATATGAAATGCCAGTGATACCAACATTTGTCAAATCTCCATTTCATCCAGCCCAAGTAGAAATGGTCAGAAAACAAGAAAGAAAATGAGAAATTGATTCTTGGCTGAACTGCAATTAAGTTGTAGCTTTCCCTCCACTTCCAGAGCTTTATTACACAGATTTTATTTGATGAAATCAATTACACGGTACGCTGGAGATAAGTTAGTGAATTAGCTTTGCTTATGCTAACGCCTTTCACTCCGGGGTGGGTTTTGCCTGGCGAGAAGCTGTAGTATTTAACATGATTTGTTTAGGCAGGAACATGCCTCATTATTGCAGGACGGGAATATGGCTGTAGGGAGGCTTCCACAGAGGAGAGCCGAGGGCAGAGCTCCTCACGACTGTCTGGATAAGAGTCCCTCTGCAGTCTAACAGCAGCAGTGCTCATTTGCTCATGTATTTTTCCAAAGATCACAGGACACAGTAGTTTTTTGACAGCTTGACCACTGGGAGAGGTGGGGAGATGTCAGCATCTTCCAGAGCTTTTGGTTAGTGTTTTGTTTTGTTTTTCCTTGCTGGGCTAACTTTTGGCTGAGGATTTCATTTTATTATTACCAGTTCTAGTTAATATAATACCAACACTAGAAAACTGCAAAAGGGTCTGGCAAAGCCAAACCTGCTTGTGCAAATAGAGAGCAAATTGCTTTCCTCTCCTCTAAAAATGCCACGTGCACCCTAATACAGCATCAAGTGCTAGAAAAAAAAAAAAGGACAGATTTTCACAGCTGCTATTAACCTATTTCACCTTGAGATCCTTGGAAACTAATCACCTCTGGACAAGAGGAAGGAATGTACTCATTCCTCCAGACAAATAAAAAGCAAGTCCAAAGGCCTCACCCAATTTTAGAAGGGGATGATTACCTTCTAATGATCCTTGCTGCAAGGCACACATGTCACACTGAGGTGGGTACAAAGCTTAGAAAGCACAACAGTGCTGGAGAGGTGCCATCTCTCCTTTACACTCCACTACCCAGAGATTGCTAATAAACTGGAGACCGGGGAGAGCAGTGCCCTCCTCCCCCCCATCCTGCAAAATGCCAAGTACTATGGTTCTGATCCATACAGGTGAAAACAGCTTCTGCATGCCACCGGTGCTGTGCAGTGATGATAACCTATCACAGGACGATGTTGTCGGTGACACTAAGTGCCTCGGTTGCAAAATGTGTAAGAGAGTTCAGCTGACTGGATCTGACAATCAGAAATCTTTTAAAAAGATGAGAAACTGCACAAGTGTCCTACTGCAAACCAAATTTTTGGAGGCTTCCTGCACTGCTTGATAAAGCAATGCATTTCCAGAAAAGGAAAAGCCAAATGAGCAAAGTCAAAACCAAGGTTTTGTTTGCTTTAGAGCAAATGAACCAACCCCCAGAAGTGAAACCTTATCTTGTGCCTCTAACGGGCCAGATTCCTGTCTTCACCTTTCTCCTAGACCTTCATCCACCAAGGCTGATCTCTGGCTGTCTCTGTAGGGTCCCTC
>NW_010391378.1:6231-19790 GCF_000710305.1 Buceros rhinoceros silvestris | reverse complement strand
TCGGGCTGTCTCGGGGGGGCCCCCCCCCCAGCCACATGAAAGGCTTTTCCCCCCCCTCTAGGGCCCCAGCCTCTAATACAGCATGAAAGTCAGTTTAGATCTTTTCCTGCTAGATCCAAGCTCAGGCTGCTGAGCTTTAAGTCTCTAACATGGACACGGAGCCTAAATGCACCATGAAGAGATCTAGAAACAGAGGCACTTCAGGCTTTCATAATCGGCGATTTACTTCACTCAAAGTTCCACATCAGATTTCTGCTGTACCTAAAGTAAATACTATCCATTAATGGAGGAAACACGGGATTTGTTCTCATAAAAATAAACACACAAGAAATTTAAAAGCTACAGCCCTTAGCTTTCTAAACACCATTTTTAATAAATCATACATCTACCCAGTTTCAGGCATGGAAATGCATTAGACTGAAAAAAAAAAAAAAGATAAAAAAAATAGAAAAAAGACTGTTCCAGAGCTACACAGCCTTTTCCTCCAGCTTCATAGAAATGAGGCTGAATTCTGCCTGTCCAAAGCAAAACACAATAGGGCAGTTCCTAGAGCGTGGCACTGCTATAGGTGCCTGTGCCAAGCAATCTCACACCTACCCACAGTGTATGGAGATGATGAACCACACAGACCAAGTAGGGTGTGGAGATCAAGCCTGAGGAGGAGGAAATTAAAAAAAAAAAAAAAATAAAAAAAAAAAGGAGAAAAATCAAAGCTTCCTGACAGGGTTCCCAGCTGATACCAAACAGCAGCACCAGTGGATTGCTAGTGGATGCAGTCCATATGAGAATGAGAGGTCTGGTTTCTGTAACTCACAGCAAGAGCAAAGGTACTGAGCCCCACAAATGCAACAACTGACACTGTCTTTGGGTAGGCTTTTGCAAGGCAAGCCAACTCTTCCTTCAACACACCAGCACGGGACACCTGCTTATCACCAGCACTTCTGCGCTGGCTGAGGACAGCGTGTGATGGTCCACAGTGCCAGAAGCTGGTGCCCGAAGACAGGGAACAGGCACTGGCCTTTCTCCAACAGCAGCAAATAATGCAAATCCCAAAGGATTGCATCTGTCTGCAAATGCAAACTTGTTCACAAGTTTTAACCTCATTTCACCCACTACTGCAAGTTATTCTCATGCATTTCACCTTCCCAGACTTCTCCACCACCTACAAGAGTATTTCTCATAGGTCCCATCTCTGTGACTTTTCTGTTGTCCTACTCCCTGACCCATATGCAGGAATGTCACCTGTAACATGCAATCTCAGTCAGATCTCCCTGCACCGTACAAAAATTCCTCGTGCTAACATTAGACATGCTTGAATTAGCAAGGAAATGAAAACAGGCCACAGCAAAGGAGTGGGCTGGGGGAAAAGATGGAGAAGTAATGCTAAGCAGCCATTGCAGGTCACAGCTGGCCACGTCCCGTAAGCCATGTTTGAGGGTTCCTCGTGTTAAAAAAAGCACCTCTGTAGTAAAGGGAGAACCCTGCATGCCCCATCTTAAAGCATTTTGGGCTCTTTTGCTGGGCACAGGCTCGTTCCAGGCATTGGTAGCCGGCAGCTACATGTCCCATAGCTCCACTGCTTTGCACTAGGAGAACCTAGAAAGCACTGACAGTTCAGTCTTGTAAAAATCAATGCTTTCAAAGATGATCTACAAAGTTACTTTGCAATTCTGGGAAAGGAGTTGGATAAGTATTAATGATTTTTGGTTGGTATTAAAAAATGGAAAGTTCTAATAAAAGTCATGAAAATTCCTGATAAAACACACAACAAACTCCCTGTTTCCAAAACAAGCTTGTTTTCCCCATTGCTAGTTCTTCCACAAACACCAGGAAAGATTCCAGCACTGATACACTCTTACCTACCTATTAAAAATGACTGAAAGTGAGAAAGTAAGTTGGTTTTCTTTTCTTCCAATCTCTCCTCAGCCTCTTTTTGTGCTTGAGACTCTCAGAAGAAAGTGCAGAGGAGGAGAGAATACCAATAACCTCCCTTTTAAGGTTAAGTTGAAGCATTGAACAGTTTTTGTGATTTACCCAAGCAGATACATAATCCCAACTTACCTGCATGTGAAATGCTGTCTCCCACATTGACCTGGCCAGTTGAAAATACAACTCAGGGGTGGGCAGGGAGTAACTGTCATTTAGTACATTTTCTAGCTCAAGGGGTTATTAAACTCTCTGCAATACTCACTATGCTCATTTCTTTACTGTATTTGTAATACCATGATGTAGTTAAGTATTTTTCATTGCTAATGCTCTCCATAGCCCACCTCCTCCAGGCATCCTTTCAGAAGAACATGAGCTGCAGGAGCAAAAAGCACAACTAGAAGAGATGGGATCTTGAACACACAGGTTGGGCTGCAATAGTGATTCTGCAACAGTCAAAAAAAAAAATTTATTTTTTTTAAATCAGTCCTTGGCTCTTGGTAGGTTAATTAACTGAGAAATGAGGAGGACTTACTTAAAATATCTCCACAGATTATTACCCTGGGAGGAGACACTCAAGAAACATGAAAGGTCAGACTTAAATTGACAAGTATAACAAAATGCCCAGTTACAGATGAAAACTCCCTCCTTAATGGACTGAACCAAACTCATCCCTGCTACAAACCACCCGGCAAAGGAAGCTGGCCCAGCCATGGCTCAGATCTTCAGTTATAATAAAAGCTTGTCCATGGCTTGAATCCAGCAACAATTAACCTTGACAGTGGGAGATAAGATTCCAGTTTCAAAGAACAGAGTGTTTATTGGGGTTTTGTGTGTTTTCATGAGGCTTTGATTATTTTAATGCAGTTGTTTGTGGTTTAATTTCCTTTTTTTTCCTTTCCCCTCCTTAAGGTCACATTGAAAAGATAAAAGTCTATGCACTCACGGCAGGAGCCAAAGGATGGCCAAAGTCCAACCTGCCTCCACCCCATTGCACTCATATGATACACTTCCAAAAAATGGGGAAATAACACAAATAGATGTTGTGGATAGTTTAGGACTGACTCGCATCAGCCTTTTTGGAAGACAGAGAAGAACTCATTAGGCTAAAAGGAAAGCCAAAAGCAGTTACAAGAGCACGCTTTTAGGAGACAACAGATCTTTACATACTTCCCAGCAGCAAGCCTACAGCCATCCATAACACTGCTGATAGCCCTCCACGCTTGGCGAGGTTCCTCCTCAACCATCTGGAGCTCACCCATCGAGGTGCAACTTTGAGGAAGGAGACTGAGTGCCTGGCAAAGTTGTTCAGGTTGAGTTTTGGCTCCCAAGCTTCAGTGTGGTTTCGGTGAGCGCACATCCCTTCTGCAGATGGTGCAGACAGTCCTAAGCCAACTTTAAGAGAACTAGAGACTCTGCTGACAGCGCTGAAACCCTCCCGAGAGGCTAAGCAAGTAGTTGGACCGTTCGCCCAAGTGGCTGCTGCACTTTTATCGGTACCAAAGCTAGTTAAAGCCAGTTCACCTTGTGTTTCCAGGAACCACAAAGCCACCACAGAGAAATACCTGCATCACTTCTGTTCTCACCAGCTGACATTTTGATCTTGCTGATACCTTCAGTGGAGCTCTATCCAACTGTGGGCCATGGAGTTTGCTCTGCACCTCCATTTCTCCTTTGAAGGGAGCAGTGATATTCACCCTCCTCAAGGCCTGTTAATGAGAGCCTGTTCTCTAGTTAGGTGGAAGTACGGCTCTGAAGCCTCTACCAGAGCTTTTCCAGACAATGCAGCCACGGGAGGTCTTTAAATAAGAGGAAAGAATCAAAGATGGGGAGTGACCTGGTCAAATCAGCTGGGGAAGATGATGTAGGGGGGAGGTGGGAGAGATCAAGTGCACTGGAAGCGTTGCCGTTTTCTTCCTGTGTCCCTTGGATGGCAAATAGCAGTGGCATAAGAGTTGACAAGTGCTCTCAGTATTGGCAAATGTCACATGGAAGGGCCAGCCATCTACACTGCCAGAAAATATGCCATCAGTGTAAGAGTAAAGCAAACTCCAATGTAATATAACACATCTCTACATGCTACTTCTAGCCTCTCCCGAAACATCCTCACACTTGTGTCCTCACGGCATTTTCTTGGCTGCTTTTACAACCCCTGCTTTGCATTCACACAGCATCCACTGAGGTAAACACACCAACTTGCCTTCTCTAATCCTAATGTTAACCTGAAGGATGCCTTACTGGAGGGGAGGGGAATGGGGGTGGGGGGTGTGAAGCAGAGGAATGAGAAAGGGACACAATTTTTGCGAGGAAGATCACGTAAGAGCTGCTCATTGCAGTGATGAAAAGGCGGCATAGATTGAGCTGTTCCTCCCCAGCATGTACCTCCATGTTATGAAGCTGCTGCGATGCTTTGCTGCCACATCCTCCCCTCCAGCTCACTCCCAGACCTCCTCCCCATGGAAGCCCTCAAAGATGCCGCTCACCCAACCTGCAAGTAAGGCTCAGCACTCTCTTACCCACAGCAGTTCCTAGAGACTTTCTCCTGTTCTTTTAGATATTTTATTCTGCGTTGGCATGCTCTAGGTACAGTCAGTTCTCTCCTTAAAACTCCCACAGCTCTCCAGCCTCATACTAGGAGACACCACTTATTCCTTGAAGACCACATTCAGCCAGAGTCTACTACTAAGATTTAAATCACCCAGCAGAGAAGACTGGAGGGTGAGTGCAAGCCCAAGGATGCACCTGGCCAAAAAAGATGCACCTACAGAGAGAATTCAGCCTCCTCCCAGACCCAAAATGGTCACAAGCCCACAGTTCAATGGTGTCTTATTTTAGATTTTCAGCCACTAGATCACAGGACAAAGGCACAAGGGCACAGTAGTAGGCTGCAGTCTGACCTGCCCCAGATTTTTTGAACTACCCTGGAAAGCTACCGCAAGGGCTTAATGAGGAAAAATAAGACCCTCCCTATAACAAAGAAAAGTCAGGTTCTAATATCACATCTGGCTTGCAGCAGGTAAACCAACTCAGGCAAAACCTGGTTAGAGGGGCTAAGCCTTTCTAGTGGCCCAGGAGCCTCTAAAACGGGGAAGGCATCACACCTCTAGAAAAACAAGACACGCTAACAAACTGACTGTACACAGCTCCCAAGACATAAATGGAGCCATGGGCAGACTTGATTTTTATGAGGAAATCAGTAATGGTTTAGTACAGACCTAAAGAAATAGCTCCTGGGACCAAACCACCAAACCCTAACTGCTTAAATACCCACAGCTTGTGAAAAAGCTCAGACCTGCTGCTGAGCACGGGATGATTCAGCCTCTGCCACATCCTCCCCTTTACAGCTTTAAAGCACCATCTGAGCACAGCGTTTTTCCTGCTGCTTGATGCTTTCAGATCCTTGACCTGGTAACAATATCACATCTGCTAGTTATTATCAGAGGAGAAAGGCTCTCCCCTCCCTGCTTCCCCCACCCCATACACAAGCCGGTGTGAAGCCAGCACAGCACGGTGTTGTGTCTGTGAGAGCTGAAAGCTGTCAGGCTACAATTCAAACAAATCGGATCTAATCACCCTTATCAGAAAGGTGATTAAAATCAGCAAAATCGAGAGGCTACAAAAACACAAGCCCAGGAGGTATTCTGTGATGAGCACAGAAAGGCAACACCTCTGAAGAGCTGTTTTCCCATAGAGATCTCACCCCACAGAAGACATCAGATCAGTGGGGCATTGCTGGAGATCAGTGTCTGTCCAGGTTCTTTGACATGTGCAGACCTAAAAAACATTATTTCCCAAACTCTGCTGCTAGAAGAGATGTATGAGACACAGAGGGCTATGTTCCAGAATCCCCCTTAGCTCCTAAATTTTGGACAAAGCAGTCACAAAACCACCACAGATGGATGGACACCATGGCTGGCCAGATGCTTAACAGGAACAATGATGTCCAAACAAAACAGGGAGATAGAGTCAGCTGCTGCGGAGGTGACTTCAAGTCTCACTTGGTTCGCACACCTCGCCAGCCCCACATCTGGACCTTGGCACAGGTACACAGCTGGAGATGAGAGTTTCCTGAAACTGGGACCACACTTTAGAGGACTCCACAGTTCTGGATGTTCAGAGAAGCACTGTGGGGCTGTAAGCACCAATCCTGTACCTGCATGTAGCAGTATCCCATAGCTGGTTGTTCTCTGCAGCCATCGCCAGCCCCTGGTCCCGAATCACCCAGCTGAATGGCACCATACCATTTCAGGAACAGTCCTTGGCAGGTTTCCTGCCTTGGGCTGCCTGTAATTTCTGAACCAAGCTTGCGATGAGGTTTTTCTAGTTAAGGTCAGCTCCAGAGGAACCACCTGGAGTCCTTGGCCAGCTAACAGAGAACTTCTGCCAACGGAGAACCTCTGCCCTTGTATGACTCACCTTCCCACCACAGAAGAGCCTGAGAAGCATTTAGGGGAAGAGCATCTTGCAGGATGAGGAGCATGCAAGTACACAGACAGACAGGGAACTTCCTGACACACACCCTGTAACTGTCTGTTAGTCACGACAGCCGCCGAGCCCTGACCTTCCTCCAGTGAGCGTGACGCAAAACAAAGCTCCACTTACTGATTTCAACACTAGCAGTGAACATCACGCAGTGAGAGAAAAATAAGGGTTGGAAAAGACCTCAGGAGGTCACCTAGTCCAGCTCTGTGCCCTGTGGAAGAGTCAGAGCTGTATTATCCCCATCATGCACACATCTAACCTATTCTGAAAGGCCTCTGGTGATCAAAGCATCATATTCTAGGCTTTTGCTATTTATATCATGGTTTTGAGTGCTACTGGAAGAAGAATGGAGGGCACAGAGGCGAGTAGCTGCATAATAGCTGAATATGGCATTACAGAAATGTTGCAGGACCCGAGTGGAAGCCGCTGAACAGATAAGCATATCTCAGCCATACATCAGTGCGAAACACAAGGACAGGACCACCAGCAAGGCTATAAGGGCTTGAGAGTGGAGTGTCCCAACTGACCTGGCCAGGCCACATCTGGCAGAACCAGAAGGGACTGACCTTCCTTCACTGGTACAGACCTTGGCACTGCCCAGATCCTGCAACCGCTGCCTCCCAGTCTGGCCTCTTCCTTGGGGATTAAAAACTCCGGATAAATGAAGCCGTGTTCTCAGCTGCACAGGAGAGGGTGTCTCAGTGAGATGAGGGTCTGGGCACGTTTACACAAACATGCAGCCTGTTGAAAAGAACAGTGGAAACACTTTGCACAAAATCCCATTAGCAAATAACGGGATTTCTGAGAGCACCATCTGTGCACCACATTGAACACTCGCCCCAGAGCACGGAGACGAAAGCACGTTGCATATAGAAACTCAGACAAAAGAATATACAATAATAAACAAAGCCAGGGAGAGCACATATAGGATGGGGGAAGAAGCCAGAAGTGAGGTTTTCCTCCCCATCCTCACAATACTCAAATCCCATTCCCTCCTCAGCCTCCCCACAATGGCTCCTGAGGCATCTCACGTCCTTTCTGTGCCTGCTGTAAGGCCTCATCATGTTGTCACAGAAGAGGGGAAAAAAAGTTTTGTCATGAAGGACATTCAGCTGGCAAAGCAAAACTGTTCAGCACAAGGTGATGCAGAGGTCTAGCACTGGAAACATTTCTTTTCCTCAAGTGTTTTTCCAAGGAGGCCTCCCAGATTTCTAAGAACAAGGGGTTACCTGGAAAAAGCTCTGTCTCATCTGTGAGCTTTGTCAGCTCCAGCACAGTAGAAAGAGCCCTGGGAAAAGTCCAGGAATAGCCACACCAGAGTAATTCTGAAACAAAGCAAGGGAGAACTTGGGGTGAGTTTTGGAGAGCAAAACAAACCCAGCTTTACAAATCCTCAGCTTGAATGAGCCATCTCCAGTGACTTCTCAAGCACTCCTTCTCTGCACTTTCAAATGTCTCCCTCTTTGTCCACCCTCCCAAGGGCTCTTGAACAGCATCCTCCAAAACAGCTATTACAGCAATTACTGCAATTAATTGATTTGCATATCCCCCAAGCCCCATCATTAGTGCAACACAGCCAAGCGTGTTAGTGTTTAATAATATCAATCAACAATTATTCATAACATCCCACCCCAGCAGACCTAAATATAGAGACGAGCATTCATGCAAAAACAAAGAGGGGAAAAAAAACCCAAAAGCCCAGCAGCTAAACAAAAGAATTAATTTAGAGCAAAACTGGGATCATAGAAACAAGACAGAGAAGAGACAAGGTCAGATGTCTCGCTCTCAGCTCGTGCGTGACTCTCCTAACCCGCCTGCTCTCAGTTACTCGGCTAGCTGCAGCTACATCAAGTGGTTTTCTCCTTGCGGTAAGTAGCCAGCGAGCCGCAATGAGCACGTTATGCAGTGGGGTAGAAACGACAAGAGACGGCTTTCACAGCCGGCTGGCCCCAGTTCAGAAAAGCACTTCAGCAAAAGCTCTAGAAGGTCTCCATTCAGGACAACGCTTGAGCACGTCCTGAAATTTAAGTACGTGCTTGAATCGTGCTCCTTCTCAGTCCAGGCCCTAGTCAAGAGGAAAAGATGCCATCCAGTTTTCCAGGTGTTTTTAGCAATATGAGCTGCACCTCTTAGGGACCACGCGCTCTTCACTAACCTCTGGATTCGGAGCCAAAGCCATTGGTTTAATGGGTCAGCCCTTCAGGACACCAGCGCTGCTTTCATGCTGGGGCAGGAGCGCACCTTGCACCAACATTAGAACTTAGAGGTACCATCCCTGTGGAAATAGAGTACACCACCACAAGCCAATGGAAAAACTGCTCTTTTCAGCACATTTTGAGCAGTTCAAAGTTAAACTAAGACTTTAATTAAACCCCTGCTCACAAGACAGGCAATTCGGCGAGGAAACCACATCTACCGAACCTGTAGCTCAAGGGAGCCAGAAACTCACATTACTGACACAGACCTGCCACATTTCACACATTAAGAGGGAGACACAATTGCCTCAGCCTGGTCTCCCTCCCCTGTGATCAGCACCCAAAATTTAGGCATTTGCCATTTCCTGTGCCCCTCCCCCCCCGCCTTCTTATGGGACCTCCTCCCCATCAGTGCAGAAATGAGATGGTCCATGGTGTGTCCACACACTACACATGCTTAGGACCAAGGTGCTGCTGTGGGAAGGTGGAGATCCAGACAAGGAGCCTTGCTAGAAAGTACATTCCCCAGCTGCAGGCGTGCAAGGACAGTACGAGACCACCACCACCAATGTGACTCCACACACACATTAGGACATCAGAGAGCTGACAGATCTTCACAATCCATTGTGTATGGCTCAGATGTGCCCAGATCCCCCACTTACCCTCTGATTGCGTGTTCACTCCTATGAAGGTCTCCACTGCCACCTTCAACAGCAGTAGGAGGTCTTTGCAAGAGCCCAGAATTACACTACATTAGCGTAATTAACAGATATGTTAACACACACACTGATCAAGCGAAGAGAACAACACCTTGCTCTGAAACAGCTGCCAAGCAAAATTCAGGCATTCAGCTCCACTGCTGGTGTAAACTGATCAGCCTTCATCACTCACTACGTCCCCACCATCCATCAGCACCTCAGGCTGTGGCTTCAAAGTCATCTTAATCTTCATTCATCCTCACTCAGTGCCTCCCAAGGTCCCACAGACAGCTCCACCAGCTAAACCATGGGGTGGCAAATGGTCCAGGCATCACAGAGGGCAGCAGAAAGAAGGACCTGGCTATCAAGAGAAACATCCCTGCAAGCGTGGGCATGGGAAAGAAGCAGCCCTGCTCTTGCATCTCACCTCCTGGCACCGAGACAAGCTCTCCAGCACACATTTACCTCTGCTTTGGCTCTATCGATCCCACAGCTACACTAGAGCTATATCCCAACACTGTAAATCATACCAGTTTGAGGAGGATGACACCCTGCTTCCCAGCTCAGCACCCAGGGCTCACCTAAGAGCAACCACCAGCTACCAACTGCAGCTTAAACAAGGAATTTTTTCACACTGCCCCAAATGGAGCTGTAACTGAAGGCTCCTCCAGCATAAAACTCCCCTTTTCCATTTCTTTCATATCCCTGCCCGTCCCCATCAGTGTTGATACTGGTGGAGATGCTGAGTCTTGATGATAAGAAGAAATAAAATGCAATCTCTCATTAGCAACATTCTAAACAGGAAAAGAAATAAATATGGTTTTAAAGGCTCCTTGCCTTTTGCTGGCCTTCCAACTTCCCCCACAGCCTGTAACCACACACAAAGTGCCGGGAGGGAGGTGTGCCCAAGAAATGAACTGCCGAAAGCACGAGCAGGAAGCAAGGCAAGCTATGACTGCAGCAAACCACTTCAAAAAGGCTTCAGTTTTGCTCAGAATCACTTGAAAGGAAACTTGCCACTCACAGATGTTCATCCTTCATCTTTCACCTGTTTTAAAAGAAATACTAGACTGTTTTTCTTGGGCAAAAGGGGTTTCTGGAAGGCAGAGTCTAAAAGCAAAACATAAATAGGAAATCTAAATTCTACCCTGAAAACATACTTGGTTTGACTGTGAAAATACCCAGCAGCTCTCACTGCCTCCCAAGCGCAACTGATAGATTTTAGGGGAAAAGTAAGGCATCGGTGGCCATGATGCTGTTCTGCTGAACAATGTGGAAGGGGAAATCCAAAACAACTAAGGCATAGCTCCGAAGACCTAGACAGGGGTTTGCCCGGGGCCAACATCTCCTAACTGCCGTAATTACTGTGAAAGGCCATCAAGGACAACCTCCTGTGCAAGCTAGAAATATTCAAGTAAGCATTTCATGTGGTTAGGGCAGCTTTTTTAGTAAATGTAGCAAAGCTCTAACATGATGCCGTACGAGACGGTATCAGCTAACAGGCTTTTTTCTCAAAAAGCACATGCAGAAAGCTGAGGACATTAAGCCCATTCCAACTCTTCGCTATTTTGCTCTTAAACATGGCTATTAAAAAGAAAGTTCAACCAAAACGCCCAGTAAAAAGGAAAAGCTGCACACACAGGACTTTGTGTTGACAGATCCATGTCCTGAAACAAGTATAAAAGAGTTCAGTCTGCAAATAATAATTGGATTTAAGAGCCAAATTCCTTCCTAGTGATGGCTGTTGAGAGATTATCAGGTCTCACCTCCAGCCCGGGAGGGTCCCATGCATGCCGTGCTCCAGCTCATGCCAGCTCTCCTGCCCACGGTGCTGGATAACACCACACTCGCTACGTGCCGCTTGCTCCATGATCAACGGACAGCACGTGCTCCTCTTGCACATGGACACGACACATGCTGACACACCGCTCTGCATTTTTTTTTCTGGAGGGGGTGGGGGGGCAGCTGTTTTATTAAAGGCAGATGCAAAGGTGCTTCTCTTCCTAAGAAATCCCTTGCAGGCTGGGGGTTGAGGAGTGAGAGCAGAAGGACAGGTCCTCTTTTCCAACAGCTTATGGGTCCCTCCACAGCTTCATGCCACAGGCGAAACGGTGTCTGCTCTCCTAGGACACCCCTAACAGCCCAGGGAGGGCAAGAGGATATGTGGGATGCTCTGAGCAAGGAGTCCTTCAAACCCTGTCCTCAGTTCTGCACAACATTGAGGGCTGCCAAGAGGCTGGCCACATCTGCTCAAGCAGGATGGAGCCACGCCACACACAGGTCTGGCCACATGAATTCACCTGTCTCAGACAAAATAGTTATTTTGGGCCTGGACTGCTTCCTTTACAGTCCCAGATCTCATTTTCAGAGGTGAGGAGAGAAAGCCTTTGACCCATTAAGTGCCTTTGTAAAAGGCTCACTGTTGGCATCTGACTCCCTCAGCAAAATAAATATACAGTAATTTAGGTTGGAGGGAACCTTTAGAGGCCATCTGGTCCAATCTTCTGCTCAAAGCAGCAATAAATAAATCGCAGCACGTCTCCTCTGCTTGTGCAGCCAAAGGCACAGGTGGAGGACGCAGGAGGAGTGGAGAAGCACACAAGAGACCTCGACACGAGGAAAATCTCTCCTGCTCTGAACAACACCACGGAAAGACAAGTCTCCTAACTGAGAAGAGGTCACTAAACCATGGATTATCCTGACTAATTATCTCAGCTCTCTTGACCTCTCATGTCCAAGGCCTGGGAGGGTATCCTTTTCCCAAAGACACCTCTCCAAAAAGCAGGTTTTAGCCTCAAGTCCCAAGCAAAGAAATACTCGAGTGCTAAGAAGGTGCATATTCGACCTGTAGCTGCAGAAACAAGTATCCTTGGTGCCTCTGGACCAACTTTTACCCATTTCTTCCAAAGGCTAGTGGCAGCACTGTGCAGTTATTAAGTGGTCTTGTCCCAGCAAGGGTCTGCCTGACTTCGTTTACCCTAAGTGGCCAACCTTAGAAGAGCTGTAACTGCAGTCTCAAAGGCATTACACCACTGTACACTAGCAGCAGATAAAGAAAATGCTGCAAAGCCTCTGTTGAACTGAGCAAATTCACCTGTTTCATGATTTGACCTTGATTCAGGAAGCAGAAAAACCCCATGCTACCTTTCTCCAACTCAGACAAAATCTTTCCCTGTGCTCACTCCAAGCTACAACCCTGCAGTAGTTACAAGTTGTTTTCTCTCTGGCTGTTTTATTTCATTTCATCATACTAAAAGCAGAGGTAGGCCTGGAAACTAAATTACGGCCACCAGTTTCATTCGTAAATTCGGCTGCATCCTTACACAGCAAACCATTGTTGTTATTTCTCACCGTTTACCGCCTCGAAGCCAGGGAGTATTGTTGTTATTGCTATTGTGAGAACAAGAACCAGGGAAATAAATAATCTTAAGCTTCCCTTCCCCTCCCAATCAAATATAATGAAGGGAAAAAAAAAAGAAACAGGGAGGATGTCAGATCCTCAAGGATTTTTTTTTTTTTTTAGCTATCTACAGGAGCTCAGCCTGGTGTCGCAGGTTTCTGAGTCTGAATTTTATCAATGGGCTGCGCTGGATCCATTTGAGAGGACAGCAGGTGTTCGAACAATGAACCCAGGCTGCCTCTACATCTGGGCTACAAAAGCCATCACCGTGTTTACAAGAAACAGGATAATCAAGAAAACATCCTGTCACAGGCACCTAAAAAACTCCAGCCCTTGTTATTCAGTTTTCTCTCACACAGCGCCATTTATTTATAGCACAAGAAGTTGAACCCGGAGGAGGAAAAAAAAAATAAGAAGTTTCACACTCATTTCCACGCAGAAGTGACGCACGTGCAACGTGGCACGGACAGACAGATGACCAGGCACTTGGCTTGTATTGTTCCTGCAGCTCTTAGTGGGACATTATTAACCCTTGAGCTCTTGCTGTAACTAATGAATTAGCTGGACCTAAGTTGTTGGTTTTGCTTCGCTCATGCAACCGCATGGGTTTAACCTAACTTGTCCTGGGATGCTCCAGGTGGAAAATAAGTCCCCACACACTGGATATGATGTCCCTACAGTCTGAACACAACAAGATGAACAATCATGATGGGGAGGGATAGTGGCAAATTCTCACCCATCTTAGACCTCAGCACTTCAGGTTGGATCCTGCTGGCCAGCAGAGTAAGAGAGGCTCTTCCAGAGCTTACAGAAGACATAGAGGGTCCTCTCCCCAGATACACTCTGGAGGAACCTCTT
>NW_010391378.1:0-6128 GCF_000710305.1 Buceros rhinoceros silvestris | reverse complement strand
TCTTTCCCTCCATAGGCAGAACTGGCTGCCCAGCTTTCAGGGTCAGAAAAGTGAAAACACAATGCATCAAGCACATTTGCAAAACCAAAGGTTGTCACCAAATTTTAGCTACTGATGGCTTGTGGCTCCTTACAAAGTCACTGTATGTCAGGGTTACTTTCTGCTGACATTTTGTTCTGCTTTCTTTAAACTCTCCAGCACAAACAAAGCAGGATTCTTCCAATTTAGTAAGAGATTAAGAGATTTTTTCTTTTTTTTTTAATCAAATTAGTTTTCATGCACCAAAATAGAACCTCTAGAACATTTCTCATATCCTCAGGAACAACTTGGGAAGTTCCAAGCTATCTCCCCCACTTCCAGACTAACGTTTCATGACTCATGTCATCCTTGTGTCCAGCAAAATTAAATATTCCCTCCGTTCATATCCTCTCTTCACTGCTTTAATAGTTGCGCTTCTGGAAGCCTTGAAAACACACCAACCAGAGCCGCTCAGCCTCTCAAGGACTTTGCATTTCCTTGCTTTTGAGCTGAATCAAGAGAATTAACTCAGCAGGTGCTTTACTGGAGAGTGGGAGGGAAAACAGCAAAACACAATGAAATAGCAGCCTACATGCACAAATAGTGGGTGAATTCTTCCTCTTCTTAATGATGAATGGCTAAAGCAGATGCCTATCATCTCCTCCTTTAGGCCTGGATCAGTCTCCATTGTTGGCTTTAAAAACATCAAGTCCCAGAGCGCAAATGCTTCCCCTTCAATCAAGACAGTGGATCTGGAAGGGGATCTTCCTGATCCAGACTTAACCCCTGAAAGGTTGAACTGCCACCCCTGCCCCTCACTCATGGTCTTCCCTACCCTGGCCATCCTCAGAAACACTAACTCCCCAGTTGGAGAGCAAAGGACTTTCCAACAGCCTCTCCATTGACTAGGATGGCTAAAGACAAGGCTGCTGCCCCATAAATTCACAATAACACCTCACAGCTATTTTTTCCCCTATGAATAGAAAGACCATAAAACAGCACACATATAAACTGACCACATCAGAGACCAGCATCTTCATCCCTCTCCTACTGTGGAAAGCAAGTGTGACTTTGCTACTCTGAGTTCTCACCAACCCAGGGCTCCCCAGCAGCCTGCTTCCACCAAACCACCTGCCCCTTTACCACATCATGAGACTCAGGGGCTGAGTTCAGCAAAAATCCCACTGTAGTCAAAAGGAGCAGAGAGTGGCTTATGTTGTGTAACATTTTCTCTTAATTTGTTTAAAAACATGAGAATTTTTGAAGTTTTCAGTGATTAATGTGCACACATAGCCAGGACTGTCAAATTTTCTGTCATTTTTCCATGAAAATCGTAAGAGAAGCATATGCTGTATTTTATATTGCTGACTGGTGAGTAAATAGTTAGAGGAACTGTAAATCTTAAAAGAACTGAAATGGGTCTGTCCAGAAGTGATATCCACATGCGATATCAAGTATGTGTTCATGTTACACAACCAAAAGAAACACCACTTATTCTGATATTTGTTTTGCAGAATAATACAGACCTGACCTTTCCTCTCCTAACTGTCTGAAGTTTGACACCATGTTTGTGTTGATTACAAATTTTCTAGCTGAAGCTAAACGTTCAAGCCAACCAGTTTTCTAAAACCTCTGCTAACAAATTACTTGGATAATTGCCAGAAGCCAGAGCCCGACCCTTTTTCTATTTCTTTCTCACAGAAAAAAAAAGTTAAGTGTCAATCTGTATCAACTGCAAGATTTATGCTGGCAGGCATCTTCACGAACAGCATCCTAGATAATTAAACAGCCAAACGCCAACGAACAATTGTCAATACAGAATAAGATCAATACACTCCCGAGTGGTTCCTAATGATAGAGGGCTGACGTGATTTGAACAGGCTTCTTTTAAAAGCTTTAATTTTATCAAACAACATGATTTCAGGAGAGATGATTTGGGGCTTTACTTTTTAACAAAGAGAGAAGTGGAGTGTGGCATAGCATTTAGTATCTGGCTGAGATTTAAAACGCACGCTCCTTATGAAGTGTGACATTTTATACCTGAAACCACAGGAACATTTCCCACATTTAAGTGATAGAGGGAAAACTCTTCAAATTAGATTTGAACTTTATACCTTCTAATTCTGCTCCAAGCCTCCTCTTCCGTGTACCACACTCAGGCCTGATGAACACGCTGGTGCTATATCAAAGTCTAATAGACCTGACTGCAGACAAATCCCCTTCACTTAGCCTTGAAGCAAGCACAAACCTCCCATAGATCCGGTAGTTAACATCAACGGGCAAAATAGCTCAACGACTGATCACAAGGCTAAATGAACTGGTCAGCACAGCCTGGCTGGCAGAGCTGCCCTTCCAGGTGGCAGCGTGCATTGGAAGCCAGTACTGAAGCCACAAGGCAGACCTAAGTCTCCAGGCTTACAGCAAAGAGCCACCCAGAACTCCTTTACATGCTTTAATCCTGAAGCCTAAAGGAAAACCAAACACCCATCTGCAAGGAAGCCCAGAGCATCATCTCCCCAGGCTCGCTTGTCAGAGGTCCTGCTTCTTCCTTTCCCAGACTCACAAGTCTGCTGTGCAACCCAGTTGCAAGGAGGTCCCCATTTGGGTACAGCTGCCCTGCTGTAAATGCTGTCACAGCCACTGCCCCTTGCAGGAAAGCTCCTCAGATGAGCCCTCCAGGGCAAGGAGGACAGTAACTATGAAATAAGGTGGTTTGTCAGCGTCAGACATCCAGCAAAACCCACCCTCCTGGCACTTCTTCACAACCCCATCTTCATCCAGCTCATCAGTAGCGTGCAAAAGGGCCACTTCAGTGACGCGTCCTGTCAGCAAGAGATGCCTCGCAGAGCACATCACAGCCTACATCCCAAAGAAGTGCAGCACAGATATGTCATGCCTGTCCCCATGGCCAAACAAGCAACAGGCTCCTCCATTCCTAAGCAGTGACCCAAAGCCTCAGCTCATCCATCCCACATGGTAGAAAAAGCCCTGGCCCACAGCCTCTCTCTTTGTGTGCTTTTTGGGCTAGCAACACTCACAAACCACCCCACACTGCCTTCCATCCCGCGCCTTGAGGGACAATCCAGATCTTGTAAGTACTTTGAAATACGAGTTGCAAAGGCAGAACATTTTTCCTATTATGCTCCTTTCTTTACTTAAACCTTGACTCAGTAAGAGACAGGTGCACTAAGCTCTTTGCCAGGGACCTGCATTTAAAGGAACATGGTCCTCCAGTTTTATACATTATCTCCCTGTAAGTTCACAAGTCACCTCTTAAGCTCATAACAAAAGACTTCTTTAAAAAATTATGGCACCTAGTTTCCAAGGCAGCAGAACTTTCAAGCTCATGTTTGCAAGAGTTTAAGGAATTACAGATGCCACAAGGAACACACTGTATAAAACTCATCACCTACTCCTGCTGGATAGATTAAATAATACAGTTTTATTTTTTAATACAATGTGATCTGGATGAGGAAGTCACTATCAATACTATGCAAAAAAACATGTGCAGAACAACAATTACAAATCCCTTTAATGTCTAGTGGTACCTAGAGATCTCGGATTGTTTCATGCCTGGAGGGATTATTGGAGATGTGTGATCCTGGAGAGGAAAGACTGAGAGCCTTCACGGTGTTGACTGACCATCAGTCGTCTGCTGGACCTCACCTGCAACTCAGGCTGCAGTGCTCCAGGGGAGCAGACAAGCTGGAGATGGGGATGGAGAGTAACTGTACCGAATCTGAAGCACAGACACATCAGAAAATATATCACAGGGCAGTCCTCTGAGGACAGCACCATCCAAACAAGCCCAAGCAAACCTGCATCCTCCCACTTCAGATTACATGAAAGCTCAAGAGTTCAACTGAAAACCTACAGCAAATGAGAACATCTCACATTCCCCAGTTTCTCTGTTTATAAACGTCGATTTTCTTAGGCTAAACCAATTACTTAGTCTCAGTCATAAACTACTCCCATTTCAGCAACAAAGCAGGCTGTTTTCCCATGGAAAAAACAAGTATCGACTTTGCCTATTTCACAATTAATTTTACTGCATGTCTTTTCCCAGAAATGTGGTTCTTTTTTTTTCCCTCATGTTCTCTACAAACTGATGAAATTGTTTTCATCAGCTCGTGCACAGCTTTTGCACAGGCTCCCTGCACATCACATTTTTGTAGCGTAATTTCTCATTTTTAAAAGAAAGATGTTTGCTTTCCTCCAACTTTTTTTTTCTTTTTTGGGGGGGGCGAGCATGGAGAAGGCAGGGGGGAAGTGAGCAATAAGCATTACTTCGTCTTTAATGCAGCTTTCAGCACAGTAAGACCATCCTTTGTACTGTGACACTGAGGTGTTAACAGAGGACAATAAATCCAGATTAATAATTAACATCCGCATCAGATCCAGCAATCTTGTTGCTCTCATTTCAGTTGCTTCAGAAAGCTTCCTACTTTTTCATCTCAAACACAGAATACAGGCTGCTTAGCTATTAATTTTTGAAGCTATTTTTGAGCAATGCACTGCAGAATAAAAGAACTGAATTAATTTTCTGTTCCAACTCCAATTCCTGGATTTACTTAATGAATTGCAAGTGTTACTCCCTTTCTCTTGGAGATTAGAGAATGGTATCTTGAGATCTATAGGAAAAGTATATGTTTCAGGGGTTATGGCCAAATTAGTCCTTAAAACCATACACACAAAAGGGGACAGCACTAGTGGGACTCTGGGTAAAACTCTTGGCTGAAAAAAAAAAAACAACAACCCAGTTTGGTAAAAAAAGAGATGTACAAATGCCCACATTAATGGTAATAAAAAAGTGAGGATCCCATCTGGGCTGGAAAGGCTCAGGTAAGGTATTAAATAAGAACAAAGCCAAGTTACTCCTTTTGAGACCACCCTGACTTGGGGATAGATGAAGATCAGGCACTGAAAAGAAGCAGACAGCTTCTGAAGTAAATTGCATGAGCACGAAGACCCACTTTCAGATTAATGTAGCTAATTACAAGCTGGTTTTATGTGATTTTCCAACCCCTCCAAAGAAAAAGCAACAGGTACTCAGCTCGCTTAATCATGTAGCCCAAACCCCAGATCCAATACACCAAAAGAAATCATGTGATGGGTATAGCCATCACACGGCTCGAGAAATAAAATGTGTTAGATGCTTTTTGTTACCATGTTGATCCTTTCACATTTTCAAGCTTTTTCTCCGTAACCTCGAAGGCTAGGATCTTTATTTTGAAAACTTGATAGCCAAGTGTCTCACCTAATTACATGAGCTGAGGCTTCAAAGGAAAAAAAAAGAAATACAGACCCAGAGATTTATGGCAAAAAATGTGGCAAAATGCTCACTGCCCAAAACCTCAAGCTTTTTCTTTCCACCCGCTCTGCAGAAGAGTGCATTCTTCCCCTCCAAAAAAGGTGACATCCTGTAATACTGTCTCTATAACTTTGATTTTTTCCCTTTTTAGAACGAACCTGTTAATGTTCTGCAATGGATGCTTCTCACTTTGCTCACAGACAATAAAATAAAGCTACTATTTTTTAAAACTCCAGCTTCTCTACTAGCTAGACATCATTTACAATGAGGCAAAACAGCTGTATCACCCTCGAAGCTAAGCTCCTGTAAGACCAGAGCTCACAAATCACGAGTGCGATTTTACAGGCTGCACTGCAACATGTTCCCCTTTCCCCTACTGCTAATATATATATACTTAAAAAAAGAAAAAGCAAAATTAATGAGCAAACCGTGCTAGATAGGATGAAGCACCAACAGGTGGCACAGAGACAGTGGTCCTCAGTCTCGGCAGTCTCGTCCCTTGGTGTACAGACGAGCTCGGTTTGGGGACACAACTGATACGGAGCAAATGCAATGCATGAGGTGGACTTCCAGCTGATGCAAGGCTGAAAACAGCGGTAATAAACTGGTTTTTAAGTGGGAATGGAAAATCGCTAGAAACTTGCCTCGGTAGGTATTCGGGGAAAAAAAAATAAGAGAGGAAAAATGCGAACGCAACTGTGACAAGCCCTTGCGGGGGTGGGGGGCAGAGAAATAAAGGAAAAACAACGGGGAAACGTCAGGAAATACCTCCCTTTCTTCCCAGGACAGGTCCTGAAGC
>NW_010391377.1:23983-26815 GCF_000710305.1 Buceros rhinoceros silvestris | reverse complement strand
TGGTGTTTTACCTCAGCCAAACCGGTGACAGCTGAACAAAATTATTCTCCACTGCTCATCTCATAAGTCACTCCCTGGAGTCCTTTCACCGTCTTTGCTGTGCTCCTCGGACACTTTCTAACATTTTTTATTCTTATATTGTGGAGCACAAAACTGCATGCAGTATTCAAGGTGAGGCCAACGCTGAGAGTATAGTGGGCCAATCTCTTCTTCCACCAGTTAGCTATTCTGTGTTGAATGCAGCCTAGGGTAGAGTGGGCCCTTTTGGCTGCCAGGGCATATTATTTACTCATATTGAGCTTACAACCAGGAGCTTACCACCAGGAGTACATACATCCAAGAATACACCATCCCAGGTACAGAATCTGACATTTGTCTTTGTTTATTTCGTATGGTTGGTGTCTGCCTAGTGCTGTCCATCAAGGTCTCTCTCATCTATTGAGGTCTTTCTGTAAGGCCTCTCTACTCTCAAGGGAATAAACAGCCTCTCTTCATTTAATATCCTGGCTCAACTCCAGTGTCCATGCCATTTCTGAAAATATTGAAGAGAACTGGGCCTAAAATTGAGCTCTAGGGAACTGGTGACTCCTGGTGACTGGACACCAGCCAGGTGTTAAGCCATTTGCTACAATTCTTTGAGACTGACTGTTCAGCCAATTGTTTACCTATTTTATTGTGTACATGCTTGTCTGTATGCTGGACAATTTATTCACAAAGATACTGTGAGAGACAGTACAAAAAGCTTTGCTAAAATAAATAATAGTAAAAAACCCACCACATGCACTGCTTTCCCTTCATCTGCTAGGTGGGTAACCTTGTCATAAGATGGTATCTGCTCAAGGTTGTGGGCTTCTACACCTACTTATGTTGCTGCCATATAAAAATTACTTGCATTCTTTGAAAACAGACCCTTTCTTTTTGAGAGATCTCGTGGACAGATTGGACCTGTGCTAGGGATGACTGCCTGACTCCAAACTCTTCAGCATGTTCACCTTCAAAGTGAGACTTTGTCTGTCATAGACTGGACCCACTTCTGGAAGTGATTTTTGACTGGCTCCACTTCTGGGAGCAGTTTGATTAATATTATCCAGCTAATACTTTAAATAATATATTTACAGGCATACATAAAATTAATTAAGATTGTTTGCTGCTTTACTAGTGGTTATTTTGTAGTAACATTTAATATTTAAATATATGCTTGCTGCTACCATTGAAATATAAATATTTTCTTTTCTAGTAATATTTTGTTATAACTTGCTATATACTCACTTCATTAATCATAAATGTACTCAGTTTTT
The DNA here is from genome assembly GCF_000710305.1 of Buceros rhinoceros silvestris. Taxonomy (NCBI): domain Eukaryota; kingdom Metazoa; phylum Chordata; class Aves; order Bucerotiformes; family Bucerotidae; genus Buceros; species Buceros rhinoceros. The sequence goes on along the minus strand of NW_010391377.1, from coordinate 25,517 downwards.
AATAGTAAATTGTTGCAACTTGTAATGAAGAAATTTATAATATAAAATCTTTGTGTCCTTGTGTATTACTGAATCATACAAACCCATTGTTTTGATCTTTACATACACACAGGCTCAGTAACCCTTTAGGTCATGACATCTTAAGTACTTTAAAATTACTGAGGAGGGATTAAGGATTTCTTTTTTTCCAGATCAGTAGATTAAGTCCAAATGTAAATTTCTTTATTTCTTCAATAAAATTTATTGGACAAATTTTATTTGCAAAAATTTTATTTTCACCCACACATGCACTCAGTCTTTGAATTTACCAGTTTTTAGCCACAGTTTCTGTGCCTGGATTAATTTTGTGGACTGAAGCGTCAAGAAGGAAAAATAGAAAGTTCACTTCAATATTTAAATTTTAAAAATTTTTTAGTTCAGGTTTTGGAAGGCATTTCATTGTGTAATCTACTAAAAATTAAAACAGTAAGAATAATGGATTGAAAAAATAGTCAAAATGTCAGCTGCTACAGTGACTCTTCAGGCTGTGTATAAAAAACCTAGAAACAATTTTTTTTAATAGAGCTGAAGAAAATAGTTTGGTTGACCTAAAAATAGTTTTGCAGGTGTTGAAGACTTTTCAATGAGACAAGAACAACCTACATTAATCCACATTAGTTCTTCCCCATTGTTTGTCTGGCCCAAGTCTTAAAGGATGTTTCTCAGATGATTTCTCCTCAATATTTTTACATGTGCTCTAGTTTATCCCCACAGTATTTGCATAATAGTGTGTAATTAGAGATGGGTATAGAATATGAAAGCTACAGAAGAAAATCCTCTCACTTATCTTAGGGAAAAGAAAACGCATTTTTAGTTTGCTTATTTAATCTTCAGTGTACACAGATATATTGAAAAAGTTCAAGACTACTGCGCTCATGAAAAAAACGTCCTGACAAATCTGAAAGTATAATTCTTTTTCCAAATATCCCTGTGGGAGAAAAGGCATTTATATAGAAGATAACAAACTCATTTTCTCTTTAAAAGTAGTTTAAAAATCTTTTTATGTTTAGTGTGAATAATACAAGACACTACGTTGGATTATATCACCATGGTCTTCATTAGGAAGAGAAATGCTAAATCCTACTTTTACACACAAAGTTTCAGTTTCATTAAAAAACATTTATACCTTCTGTACATCAAAGGTGTTTGATGTTTGACTAACTATCCAGTGTTTCTCTCTAAAATGCATACCACTAAAGCCCCCTATAACATATTAAACATACTCTCAATTTCTGTTGTAACAAGATGCACACCATTGATTTCTCAACAGATAGGAAGTTATTTCCAAGCACAGAAGGAAAGTGACTTTTTTATTCTGTTACTGAAGATAAAATAGCCTAAGCACTGATTTCTATTTGAAGTTTCCATTCTCTTCTGTCCATAAACGACTGATGTTATTCCCTTTCCTTCTGAATGGCAGTTTAGAGTATTTGGAATTGTGAGAATAGTTTTACGACATTTCTTCTAGTTGATTGAGTGGCTTCAGGCTGTTACA
>NW_010391377.1:18615-23904 GCF_000710305.1 Buceros rhinoceros silvestris | reverse complement strand
AATACCAATATATATATATATATATTTTAAAGCAATCACTTCCTGTATTGCCTAGCAATATTTACCCTCATTTTCAGAATTACTTTCACCAGAGGCCCAGTGTCTTAAACTGCTATTCTGTAGCAATCTCATAATTTCACCCATGAGTGGAAGAAAACACTAGTTGTGTTTGCTTTTTATATTGACAGTTTTCTTTTCAAAGAAGAAACATTATTTTTGAAAGAAAGACTGAAAACACTGAGTTTATTTATATTCTCCCTGTTAAAAGGTTGTTTCTTCCCTTCCTCAAGCACTACTTTTGCTTGTAGGTAATAAATTTAGTTCCTTTCTAATTTTGGCAATTCTGAAAATTACCATTAAGCCATCTTGACCAAGAAAGAAAGGTACTTCTCCTGTACAAAGCCAAAGTCCACATTTTCTTCCTAGAAAGGAAACAAAACCCTTTGAGAAAAATCTAGAATTAGTAACTCATACCTGAGAGATTCACCGAAGTTCAAGAGTCATTGATACGTAGGAATAACCAGTTATATTATTTAATAGAAAAATATTCTTTGGATTCAGTAAAGGCATACACCAATAATGAACTGAAGTACCTAAGTAGGACTTGGGTTTGTCTAAGGGTCTGAGACTAAACATTTTTCATTATATGTAATTAAAAAGGATGGTGCCTAAAAATATCACATGGTAAACATCTTGTCTTAGTTATTTGGGGGTTGTATTATGCAGAAACACCTGAATTTTGAGACGGTTATGTATGCTGATACTCTCGGATAATGACTTCTGGCAGTTCTCAGAAGATGCCTAATGACTTTGAATCTCAGCTGCCTTGGTTAGCACGCAAAATGTAGCATCAGTTACATTCCTTAAAAAGACAGTATCAGGATTCTCCTTACACGATATCCTAGTGTTCAGAGAATTTTCAGAAACAGCAAGGAAATTGTTAATCATAAATTGTTAAATCTTGCACCTTGAAACTCTGAGTGTCCTAAATCCCACACTAGGATCTCTACAGACAAGATGATGAGACACATGAATTCTCTCCTTATGTAAAGTGCAAGCAAGCAAACTAATAGCAGGGACCATAATTTGACACTTAGTGTCAGACCACAAATCTGACAGTCATAGAATCATAGAACGGTTTAGGTTGGAAGGGATCTTAGTTCCAACCCCTCCCTGCCATAGGTAGGGACATCTTCCACTAATCCAGGTTACTCAAAGCCTCATCCCACCTGCCCTTAAACACTTGAAGGGATGTGGCATCCACAATCTCCCTGGGCAACCTGTTCCAGTGCCTCACCACCCTCACAGTGAAGAACTTCCTTACATCTAATCTAAATGTACTCTCTTTCAGTTTAGAACTGTTACCCTCCGTCCTGTCACTACACTCCTGATGAAGGCTCACTCTCCATCTTTCCTGTAGGCTCCCTTCAAGTACTGGAAGGCTGCAATAAGGTTTCCCTGGAGCCTTCTCTTCTCCAGTCTGAATGACACAAACTGTCTCACCCTGTCTTCATGAGGGCAGTGCACCAGCCCCTTGGTCATCGTCGTGGCCCTCCTCTGAACCCACTCGAGCAGGTCCAAGTCTTTCTTATGCTGTGGGCCCAGAGCTGAACACAGCACTCCAGGTGGGGTCTCATGAGAGCACAGTAGAGGGGGAAAACAACCTCCCTTGACTTGCTATCCACACTTCTTTAGATACGATTGGCTGCAAGTGGGCTGCAAGTGCACATTGCTGAGTCATACTCAGTTTCTCATTCACCAATACCCCCAAGATCTTCTCTGCAGGGCTGCTCTCAGTCCACCTCTTGAGGTTTGCACAGGCCCACCTACAAAGCCTGTCAAGGCCCCTCTGGATGGCACCTCTTCCCTCTAGTGTGCCAACTCCACTACACATCTTGGCATTGTTGGCAAACTTGCTGAGGGTGCACTCAATTCCACTGTCCATGTCACTGACAAAGATGTTAAACAGCATCGGTCCTCATACTGACCCCTGAGGAACACCATTCATCACTGGTCTCCACTTGGACATCTGGCTGTTGACAGCAACACTTTCAGTGTGATCATGCAGGCAATTCCTTATCCACCAAGTGGTCCATCCTTCACATCCATGTCTCTCCAATTTAAAGACAACAATGTTGTCCAGGACAGCGTTAAATGCTTTGTAGAAGTCCTGGTAGATGACATCAGTTGCTCTTCCCATATTCACCAGTGCTCTGGGGTGGGGTTCGTCATAGAAGGCCACAAAACTTGTCAGGCACAATTTGCCCTTAGTGAAGCTATGCTGGCTGTCACCAATCATCCAGTTATTTTTCATGTACCTTAGCAGAGTTTCTAGGAGGACCCACTCTGTGATCTTGATGGGCACAGAGGTGACACTGACTGGCCTGTAGTTTCCTGAGTCTCCCTTTTCTTCCTTTTTAAAAATGGGAGGTTTTTTATTCCCTTTCCAGTCAGTGGAAAGATATTTTCATTAATGCATTTCTGATGCATCATATGCAGTTATGACATTCAAAGACCTCTGAGGAGTAGTGTTTAATACTTAGTGTAAGCAAAAAAGGACTGACTTTTGATCTGTACTGGAGAAAAGGGAAAAGAAGAGGACTAGGGTTTGTGGGCAATCTTCTGTCCTCCCCTCATTTGCCATTTTTCTCCACTTTACTCACCCTGTCCACCCACCCTTGCCAGCATACAGGCAATGCATTGGTTCTGTGTGTCCCCCCACACCCCCCCCTTTTTTTTTGTGTGTGTGTGTGTGTGTGTGTGTGTGTGTGTGTGTGATTAAGCATATAGATTAGATGAGTCTTAGGAAATCTCTGGTTTATTTTTCCTTTTAGCTAAGTTTTTGTGAAAGGTAGTGTTTGGCTTTTAACAGTACTTCCATTTTTTCAGATTCACAAGATGTTCGTCACATGAGATTGTTATTCCATTATATTCTATACTAAAAATATGCTTCTTTCAGCTTTTCACTATGGGATTATAGATTAAGAAAAATAATTACACACACATCTCAAAAAACAAGAACAACACAAATTAGTTTAATTTCAGGGTGACAGAGATTAGAAACATTGGTTCTTTGAAAAGTTGGTTCTTATGATGCTCATTTTTCAATTTCTATGTTTTGTAGAATGCCAGTGTGCAATTCAAGATAGTAGCAAAGAGGTATTATGTTATTCTGAACCACATCACAGGCATTTTTTGAAAACTAGTAGTAGCTGAAGAACATATTTTATCTAAATCCTTAAAGAACAGTTGTGGAATGGAGTCCCATATGACACCATTCATGGTCCAATGTGTTTTCTTTCTCTGCAGTAAATATTACAGAGACAAGGCTGATGTGGGTTGGCACAAGTTTTTGGCAGATATTTGCTGATGCTTCAAAGTCCATTTTCACTTTTTATCATATTTTAATTGAGTGTGCAGAGATACATTAATGTTTGGCATCCTTTCCTCTCTAGACTCTTTTACAAATGACAATGGTTACCATTTGATGGCATATTTACTCAGGATTCACTCTGAATAGAAGAAGCTTAAGGAAAATATGTTCAGGACTGGGGCATCTGAGAACTGTTCTGTGAAAGCTATCCTTTACAGAGTCATCTCATCCTCTATAAGTTCCTGCAGAAAATTCTGATGTCACCCCACACACCATACTCCAATGTGTTTCACCTATCTCTTTTTCTTGCTATGCATGTCATGTAGCAGTGTTCACATTACACCATCACAAAGATACTGCAATAATAAACATATGCAAAATAAACACTCAAAACCCACTAGTGAATTAGTAAATGCATTATTGTCTATAGGACACCCTTTCCCTATTCCTGTGACAGTACTAGTACACATTGTGACAAAACATATGCATGTACTTTACCACATAATGTATGTTTTATAGCTGAAATCACAGCTTGCATATATCAATTTATAACTTCACTTACATTAAGACACTCAGAAATCAAATCCATGAGACATGTCAATTACATGCTTTTTATAAACTAGTTCTGTTTCTTTCATTTTTTACAGGGCGTTTTCATTCCTCTGAAGAAACAATCATCATGGATAAAATTCATTCCAGTGCGGAGTGGAAAGATATACTTATTTCTCTGCAGGGAGCTGAAAAGGGTGTGTGTTTGTTGTTGGTTTTGGTTTTATCTCGTGTACAGGGCTATATTTTAATTCTTCTGAGCAATATAAATCTTAAAAACGGCTATGTATGCAGTGCTTCTGTAGATGAAAGAAGTGTTTGCCTACTGAAGTCACTAGTAGTTTTGCCTACACATTGCTATATCAGGTCATATCATATCATATCATATCATATCATATCATATCGTATCATATCATGTGTCATATCATATTATATCTCATATCATATTACTTCCTTTTCTTGGTGAAGAAAGTTCATCCAGGTCATTACTTTCACCTTACTCATCCAAGAAGTCCATTGGTTTATTGTGAACCCTTCTACAGGTTTTATTCTTGTCACAGGAATAAAACAGCTTGTTCTACTGGCTATAGCTGAGGAATATCATGTAATGAAAAAGACACCCCTTTCCTAAGATGGCTATTACCTTAGTCTCCTACTGAGATATGCATTAAAATCTACACAGATAGGGAAGGCATTCCTTCCCTGCAAACATGCATAAATTACCTAATATCAGGGTATGATAGACAAAAACAGATATGAAAAGAAAGGAATTTTAATGTCGTGTATCTTCTTTGGAAACAGAAGCAACTGGATGGCCTGTGATAGTCCACTACTGGGGCTAATTATTAGGCAGGAAAATGTTTGGAAGGTGAAGGAGGGAAGGGTATGATGGGTTATGAATTTGTGCCTAGGAGTGGCACTTCTAGCCAAGAAGAGGAGGGATAAAGATTTGCATGTGGTATATTTTCACAGAAGTACATTAGTAAAACCATTCTAGAAGATTTAATTTTGACAGGAATGTGATGGATTATTTTTATAGTAATGCAAATGTGAGAAAAACCAACCATCAACTACACCCATTAAACCTGACCTAGAATTATACAGCTTCTTCCTCTATTGACACACACTTGATTGCCACAATGAAGTCTTTAAAATGATCACTTATTTGTAACTGCTGTTTCTCCCCATCTTTTCAACAGTCTCCGTGGGGAACTATGTTTTTCGCTTCATTCATTACTTGACATATTCCAAGATATTACCCATTAGGAATATTTTCCCCTTTCGCTTTTCATTTAAATTTCCCTTCTCTAAATATGCCAGTGTGAAGATGCTGTGTTTATCAGTGTTGACAGTATTCACTCACATAG
>NW_010391377.1:0-18516 GCF_000710305.1 Buceros rhinoceros silvestris | reverse complement strand
GCATTCCTGTGCACTTAGGCTTTCTGACAACCTATCAAAATCACTGAGACAGCATATAGAATGGGATGATCTCTGCACAAACAGAAGGTAGCTGACTTTAATCAGATATATGAAAAACCTGAAATTAAGATACTGTCGTCTCTATCATCATTTCACGAAAACACTGTTGTAAAAGTATATATGCACTTGTTTATTTCTTGTGTCCTCCCGTTTGCTCATATGTAGCATCCAAGAAATTGCTTTGTAAATAATCCCCTCAATGTTTTTCTTATTTGTCACAAAGTTCATGAGTAACTGTTATAAAGATATCAATCGCAGTTCTTTGATGTGTCCTGTATGCAGACAGAGAGGATATTTATTTTTGCAGTTATTAACAGGGTCTGAGAGACTAACAGCAGAATTCCAGATGTCGTGATATGCTCAAAATATGTGCAGAGAAGCAGCTGTGCTTTTCTGGATCTTTTAGTTTGCTTATTCTAGCTGGAGTCTATAAAACTGGTCAGCAACATAATACTTCCCCAAAAATAATTGCAGGTCTTCTTTTTATGGAAATTTTATAAAATGGCTGTGTGAGAAGACATTTTTTGCATTCTCTCTAGCCACAAGAGAGAGGCATGCTATTAATATTTCCCCTTCCCTCAAAAACACCAATTTAAAAATCAGCAGTGCAGACAGACACATTTCAAATCAAGATTTCATCAAGCAGCCGACACAAAGCCTGCTGCAGCCATTGCAATGATTCCTACTGACCTCAGTGGTTTCCAGATTAGGGGCCAGATGTCTCCAGTCCCTCCGATCCTATTGTGCTTAACGAAATCGAATCACTCAAATTACAAATTATTCATCTGACTTCTGTGTCCCCTGCGGAAAACTCAGACCTTACCAGGAAAACTCACAGTTTGAAGAATGCAGCATAAAAACATGCTACCAGGACTGAGACATTAGAAGGTTATTGAACACTGTGAGTTTTCTACACTGTCTGAACAGAAAGGAAGTGCTTTCAATGGTTTTTGAACTCAGCTGTAACTCAGCTTAGCAAGACAGACCATCTTTCTTGCAAGCATCACTAAATACTTTACCACAAGAGTTAATCAGAAATTCACACTTGTATACTGTGATGTGTTTGTGTTAATATATGAGGGTGTCGGAGGAAGCATCCAGGCCCGTGACTTCTAAAATTTCAGCTTTGTCTGCCTACTGGAGTTCATATAATGACTGCTGCCATGGTAGGTAAGGACTTGAATTTTGAAAACATACTTTCAAAAGGGGCAAAAGATTGCCAGAAGTGTATATCATCAGCCTGCCATTAGGCAGACTTGTTCTCCTCACCCAGCATCAGTAAGTAAAAGGTAGCTTCCTGCTGCATTTCTAAAATGGCTTGAAGAAAATGCTGGGCAGAGATCCCTTCCCTTTCTCTCCCAGCAGATTTTAAAGCTAAGTCATTCAACACATCCATACAGTGATTTCTGTTACAAAAGGGTGACTGATGACTTTGGGTTTGTGGCGAAATGCAAACATTTTCTGGCTTTTAGCACAGCTGAATGTTCACCGAAGAATGCTTCAGTAAGGACTTCTCTACCACTAATCACCTGATTATACAGTCAGGGAACAGAAAATCTGCCACAGCACTTTGGCGGAGGAAAACATGTTCTAAATTTCAAATAACAAGTTGCTGAAGTCAGGGGCTCATCATCAATTCCTTAGCTCGGTACAGTTACCATTGTGTGTTTGCTGTTTGTTTAATAATTTGAGAGATATTGACAACTAATTAACAAAACTGTTTACAGAACCCATGGGGAGAGAAGGCTGTATTGCTGTGCTTAGCAGAGATAAACTTTTCATGCAAGAATTAGAGTGAGTGTTTATCCATATCCCCTTCCCAGCTGTGGCAGCACCAGAGTCTGACCTTGGCTGCCTAAGAAGCCTCTTAGGCTAAGGACTTTAACTGGGGTTGCATGCTAAGAGGCAAATGGGGATATGTGGAAATTTGCTTTGCAGAAATGAGTAAACCTGGAACCTTTCTACCATGTCTCACATATACATTTATTTAAAGCTAGGTAAATCCAGGGAACTGTATGATGTGGTTCAAAACCAGAAAGAATTCACACAATTAACACTATTAAGCAATGGGACTTACCAAAATAATGTCGCCTCTTTCCTAGAGAAAATTCAATGTTCCTTTCTACCTACACACGAACCAAAGCAGTTCAGCTGCACAGAAAGAGACAGAAGTCCTGAGATTTACAGAAGCTGATTTTTCTTACCGGGACATTTAATTTGTTTGTTTGTTTGTTTTGACACAGCTGTTTATTTTTTGCTTTCTAATTTTTTTAGGATGTGCAAGGTGAAGATTGAATAAGCCTGAGATTATACTAGAAAATTAAATTATTTTAGGATCTTCTTTGCTTGATGAACCTTTAGCATCAAAAAGTTCAGGATATTGTCTTTGAGACAGAAGATAAAACTCTGGATATCAGTGTTCCTAAAGTGATATAATGTCTGTCAGTTAGATTAGGGCTTAAATGGTTTTGGCAGACTTTTCTGCCTTCAAATTATGTATGAATGTGATCTACATTTTTTTTTTTTAATATAAAGGAAAAGATAACCAGTAAATAAGATCAAGGTAAAACACCTATTTTTTTGAAATTCCAGCAGCATTATTTGCTATTTCAGGTATTTATCGCTGAAAACACATTTAATTCCTTTTCTTCATATAATGGTTTTTACTATTATAAAGTAAATTTTTCTTAGTTCACACATTCAAAACAGTATTTTCCAATTGTTTTAAACTATTTAAGCCACCTGTTCCTATAAACCATTGTGGTGGTTTAGGATTCGGTGTGGTTTCTCTGCTGGGGGATGGGACTGCTGCTTTTTGTTTGGCATGGTTTCAGTTGTGGGGATGGGGCTGCTGGCATGGCCCCTGTAAGAAGCATCTCATATTAACCTCCCCTGGCTCCAACTTATCCTCGCCTCTGGCCAAGGCTGCTCCGATCAGCACCTCTGTGAATAAACCTGGTTCAGGGGGAAATATCTTTGGTAACACCTTTTGGTTTTGGAGCGCTCTTTTGTTTTGGAGGGGTAGGGCTGGAGGAGAAGAGACTGTGCAGTCACCAACCGTGCAGTCACCCAAGGTGGCAAGGGAGAGGTTGGGAGGACATGCTGGTACAGCTCTGTACCTTTGGACCATGGTTAGTTGGCAGGATGAGACCCTGCAATGCTCAGAGAGCACTGGTGGGAAAACGGTTGGGCTGCAGAGAGCCAGAGAGAACCTCACAGTGCAGAGAACTGGGGAGAGACCCGTGTTGCAGAGAACTGAGGACAGGCCTGGGATTCAGAGAGCCAAAGAGCTTGTAAAAGGCTGTGACTCAGAACTCTGGGTCGGTTAGGCTCTGGGAGAGCTGATTCCAGCAGCAGACCTCCCTGCTAGCTGGAGATGCATATGGAGGACTGTCTCCTGTGGGGGGTGTGGGGGGGTACGACAACATGTGGCTTCAAGGAGGTTTGACGAGTGTTTCTTGTGAAATGCAAGCGGCAGGAACAGTGTGGAAAGAACCTCCTGCACCAAGTTGTGGGGAGAGAAGGTAGCAAAGCTGGGCCCAGGAAGAAGGGATGGGGGATGGGTGGGGAAGGTGTGTTTAAGATCTTGTTATTTCTCTTGTTGTCCTACTTTGATTCAATTCATGATTTGGTTGCATTTTTGTTATTTAAATTAAATTGAACTTGTTTCCCCAAGTCGAGTTTGTGTTTTGCCCATGACAGTGAGTGAGCCCTCCCTTGTCCCTTGTCTTGACATTTGAGTAGTTCGTTGTATTTCTTCTCCTGAAGAAATAGAGGAACTGCATGGTGCTTAGTCGCCAGCCTGGTCTAAACCACGACAACAGTGCAAATTTAAACAATCAAGAGTTTTAGGTTATTTTTATCTAACATTAGTAGTTTCTTTTTCTAACCTTTAGGATTTTTTTGTTCCTGCTGCAAGAAAAAAAATGAAGTTCTTACCAGGATACACAGGCAACACTTCTAGCAGCTCTCCCATTTTCTTTAGAGAAATTAGGCAAGTTTTGTTCTTCAGTGGTGTATCTGTAGCACCTGTCCAAATGCAGCATGAACTTCATTCAATGACAACAGATTATCTTCCAATTTTCTGAGCAGCGGTAGATAGAAGAGTGCAAAACTGCAGGGTAGATTACTTGGGAAGTGCAAATAATGTTACATTTACTAGTTCAGATACCATCTTCAAATGAGTATCTTGAGATCACACCAATGAAGGGACTATATTTAAATGTGAGTAATACAGCATTTTCAGATGAGTGTACTGAATAATTTTATTGCAGTATGTCAGCGTAATTGCTGTACACTGAAGACAAAAATTAACTGGTGCATTGTGATAAAGGTTGCTTTGAATGGAATTGATGCTGCCTGTGCAACTGAGTAAGCTCATAAGAGTGTTAAACATAGCAAAAGTGATAGCATGGCATTAAATCAACCTCAAAATCCTCTGTGCAAGATTCTGCTTTATTTAATTTTGTTATTCTATTTTAGGTTTCACATCTGAGACACTATAATCTTATCTTTATCAAGCTAGTTTTCTCTTTTTGCACTTTAGCAATCAAGGTTCCTGGATGGTTGGCCTTAGACATCATCTCAGGGGAGCACAGCAATGCCTGTGAAAAACCTTATCTGGAAACGACAGAGCATTAAGTTTGCCTCTATCTCATCTAGTTTCAGAATTTTGCTTTTAATGACTGTCATTGAACACTGGAGAACTAGCTGACACTGAGCTTTGTTTCATCAGTGCAACAAGAAAAATAATAATGAGAAAGTGTTTTACTAGAAATCAGCCCAGCAAATATCAAGCTGTTTATTGTTTTAAAGTAAACATTGACTATATCACCTTCTTCCACAACTCCAAAATAAAATATAATCTGTTGTTTGCCAGTTTTCCAGAAGAACCGTCATAAGAACTCTGAAACAGGGAGTCAGGCAGTGGACAATGTTTATTTACCCTGCCATAGGGGAGTAAGTACACAATGACCTAATAATGTGACATGGTTTGGCTCCAACTAGATGTGAAAAAACTGTCAGCACAGCAAACCCATGCACCAGGCAACTACGAAGATCGTCACTGCCTTCTATCTCTACCTAAAGCCACCTGCATAGATCGCATCGACAGTGCAGAAATTAACAATTAAAAAAAAAATGCACCTTGCCAGCCATGAAAATATATTTACAGTTAGGCAGTGGGCAAAAACTAGATAAAACAAAAAAGTCAGAATCAAAAAAGTGATGGAGCATATACAGGAAAACTTAGTAAATGCATTTTGTAATCTTTATAAATTATGGTGGAGAGTCATACGCTCAGAGGAAAGGAAAAAAGTAGTGAACAAAGATGTAGTAAAAGGCATCTAAATTATCCGTGGAAGAAGCTAGTATGAGTAGCACAGCTGGCAAACGCGCAGAATATTACTGGAAAAAAAGAGAAGGTGGAAGGAAAAAATACCCATATTCCTTTGTAGGTAACCATGAAAATTTAAGCATCAGAAAGCACATTGTTACAGAAAGTGGAGAGATATGAAGGGGTATTTGACTGAAAATACTACTTACTTCTTACTTTCTTTGGATTTCTGTCATATAATGCTTATAAAATCAGTGATGATTTGGTATATTGGAATCTCTGAAAAATTAAATAATATGCTTAAAAGCAGGCATCAGGCTATTCTATTCCACAGGCCCAGTTCCACATTGGCTTTTATAGATTGCCAACTTCAAAACTGAACAAAGTTCCACAGTAGTCAGTAAGAACACCAAATGCCTAATCTGTAAATTTATTTAGCTGTTTACCTGCTCAGAATCTGTATACAAATGAACAGAGATGGAATCACAAGAAGACCTTAGATGGTATATTCCAGTATTTAGGAATCAAGAACCAAAGAAAAAGAAAATATTCTGATGAGGATTTTAGTCCCATCTTTTAGCCCTACATTTGGTGCCACTGTACCTTAAATGATAGGTTTAAAAATTTTCAGACTAAGAGACAGAAAAATAGCTTAAGTCTACATATTAGATCATTCACCTGGATGAGAGAGACCTGTACTTCTGTTTTGTATCCAATTAATATGTAAGTATTTAAAGTTAAATTATTAAGATATTAGGAAAATTTCTAAGAGATTAGCTTCTTACTAGCAATTATCATACAAAGTTAAGCTTTTATTTTCTTTCTCTTGCTCAGATTGTATTAAATGTACTAATATTATGGCAAGACTTTACGCTGACATGAGTTCAAATGTCTCAGAGCACAATGTCCTATACTACAGTATTCAGCTGGTCTATGGATAAAAGACAATGAACATTCACTTCTCCTCACACAGAAATTAGAATTTTTTCTGAGGATTGCCCTCTTCTTCTTCTTTTTTAAATATAAACCTGAAGATTTTTTTCTTACCTTCAGACTAGTGAAAAGCACTCCACAGTAGCTTGATTTTATGTGTTTAATTCCCAGATATTCATGAAGAACAAAACACAACCTTGCATTGCTCTCCTTACACTGTCTCTTGCTCAGCATGATGACTTTTATTGCTTCTGGTTATGGGCAAAATTATATGTGGCATTAGTGCCCAAATTAGAGTCCATATCTTAAATTCTTTAGGCTACTACCTAAAAAATTGTTATGCTGACTAGCTGACAACTATTTTTATGACTATAACTCACAGAATATCTTGTGCAATAAAAAGGTTCAAGACCATTTGCAAACTGCATCTCCCCTCAAGGAGTCCCAAACCTGACTCAGATATACCATTTGTTCTCCCTGAAGGCTTCCAAAAATTGATATTTTTTAGATAGAAATGTTGTGCTGAATGATCAGCATTTCTCAAAAAGTCATTGAAAATAAATTTTGGATTTTGGAAATTATGTAAACTAGTAAAGTTTATTTGATAATAAACTTACGGATATTTAAGTATGGTTTTATTGTGCTGATATGAATAATATAGTAGAAATTGTGACTGTGATGCCAAAACCAACAGGAAATTACCTGACACACAAGTTAAAAAATGTAATTTATTCCTTTCACTGAAATTCTGGCTGTTAATGAAGTATAGATTAATACCATTAAAGAAGATTTTATCCTGTGCACTAGTTGGACTTTAATAACAATTTATGATGCAATTGCTGGAGCAATGAAAAGAAATAGATCTTGATGTCATAAAATATTAATGTAGATAATACACCTATATGAATGAATAAGAAGAAATCAAATACAAACAGTAAAGACGTTGACAAATTAAAAAACTTTATTGCACCCACTTTCAATCAAATTTAACTTTTTAACTCAGTCAGATAGATCTTGTCAAAACAGAAATGAAGCGGTGGCTTTGAAAAGTAAAAATCCATCCAGCGCCCCATTGAAGAAAGCTATCAATAATGCAGGCTCGGCAAAGAATATTTTCTCCTTCTCTCTCACATTATGCATAGCAATATTGCTAGAAATAATGTGTTCAAATTTCAGCTGTGTCATTTTTCTGCCAATATTTTTTTTTTAAATTTATCCCTGGTGAAATGTATAATTCAAAAGCACCATTTTTACTTTTTTTTTTTAGATTTTTCAAACAAATAAACAGACAAATCTCTTTCCCCCTCTGCCCCCTGCAAAAGTCAATCACCAAGCAGTCATCCAAAAATGTCAGATAATAAAGGATATCAATGGCTCAGTACTCAGTATATTTTTTCTCTAAGACACTAATTAGTTCCAATTTTTTCTTTTTAGAATGGCTGCAATAAGTTGATACTCCCAGCCCACATAACTCCACATGAAAATGATAATCACTTGGGCTGTGGAGATAGTATACATCAAAGGGGCAAAGCAGCTCAAGAAAGATAGAAGCTGATAATTTGTGGAACATAAAGCCAAACACAATTCCTGTAGGATCATGTGGAATATAATCATTCCTGGTGTCATCTTCGCTCACACAAACTGGTCTATTACTTCACTTTACAGAAACCTAATTTTGTTTTTTTTTCACATATCCTTTTTGCATTATTACATTTTTTTTTGGTTAGCTACTTCTTGACTGGCTTCTTGAATGAGCACAGAAACTATTTAAAATGACCTGGGAGCTCTTTTTACGTATGCAAATAAATGAAAATAAGATGATCACGGCAAGTTTGGATTTTATGCTTAGATGACAAATACAGCCAGCAAACAAAATACAAACTAATAATAAACCAAAAATAAGAGGCTACCACTTTTTTTCATACTGGCTTCCAGTGGCTAGTAAAAATGATAAATCGGGAATATGCAATAGCTATGTCCAGTCCCACAGTGGCACACTTCTTCTGCTCCTTTACTTTTTGTACTAGCTTCTCTGTCTCTCTTCCATTCCCTGCTCTTTTTTTTCTTTCATCTTCATGAATACCTCTGCAAGTCTTTCTTAAATTTATCCTTCATTTTTGCTTTGTTTGGTCACTTCTATACATTGTCAGTTGGATGGAAAAGAGAGAATAGGTGGAATTTAGGCTTTTTATTACTGCAACTGCCATGACAGCAATGTCTGTGGGAATAATTTTCTGGCAGGAAAAAGTAAGTGTGCCGTGTTACAGTCACAATCTTGTAGCATGTTAGTTACTCTCCATCTATGAAGTGTGTAGATGATCTGCATGACAGAATGAACCAGGCTTGGGTAACAGAATCTTGAGACAGTTTAGTCTCTAAAAACGGATTGGCTCTATGTAGGCTTACGTTTATGGGTTTAAATTTGCTTAGTATCTCAAGGAAAGTTCTAGAAGTTTATCCATCATATCTCAGTGGTACTTCCTGCCCAGCACATTAACTGGTAGATTATTCCTCCATCACTTCAAAGCTTTTCAGGGCCAAGACTGAAAATAGCATTAGAATGTTTCAATGTGAGCAAAACAAAACTATATTTCTTCTAACTTCCCTGGATAACTTTTTATTTAAACTGTTATGGCAAATGAAGAAGAGCACCAACTGCTGTGAAAAATGTCCAACTAAATAGTTCAAAAGTAAATGAAAGCATTGGGTGATCCTAAATGGCAATAACATAACATACACAGTCTGAAGCCATAAGGGTATAGTATGTAAAAATGTGCTCTGTGTAAAATGGTAATCCCCTATATTTCTTACTGTCATAAGCAGTCTCTGATTTTGTTTCTGAGTCAATGAAGGCTCCTTTTTTGAGACTTCCTGTGGTGTACAGAAAATGTTAACCAGTCAAATGACTGAATCAAAGTACAAAGAACATCTCTTACAGTTTTAAAGCTTTCTGGCTCTACGGGGCATTTTTTCAAACCACCACTAAAGAAATGCTTTCATATTCCCAGCTGCTTCTTATCATTACAGAGATAATAATGTCAGCTTTTCTGACTATGTGCAGCAAGCTGAATTCTCTGTGCTCTACCATAAATACGTTCTGCCTTGGTAAACTTCTAGGTTGTCTTCAGTTCTTTGCTGACCCAGAAAACAAGCTGTATGCAAGACTTGACACTCTTTCACTGTTGTTACAAAACAGACAGATAAAGTAGTGCTACTACATAAAACATTTTATATTAAATCTGAATAAGTTTTTGGTTCTGTTTTTTGTTAGTTTTTTTTTTCCCCCTAGTCCAAGCCTATCTGTTATAGAACACTGAGACTCTCTCCCTTTCTCACACACACTTACACACTTGCACGGAGAAGAAGAAGGGACTTAAAAAGTCATCACCACTAAAAGGTTTTGCTTTGCAATCCCTGTTGTCCAGGGATTTTAGCTAAATACATAATTCACTTCTCATTCCTCCCCACTCTTTTCCTTCCCTTCACTGCCACTGAAGAGATTCTAGTATTCGTCTTCAAAAAGCTTCCCAGAGTCCAGCACCAAACAAAAGCTTATTTTGCTTACAAATAAAGAATTTCGCTCGTTATTTCCATTTCAGCTTGGATCTAGGTCAGGGTCAGATCCATATGCTGAGCTGTAACATCCAAACTCTGACCTTTATACCATAGATTAGATGACATCCTTAAAATTATGAATGACACCATGTGGGAAGTATGGGTTCTATGCATGCATGGATTTGGCAAAATAAAAAATAAAATACAGTATGTGTGAGAGTAGAAAATCAAGACATCTATATTTATGTTAGAGCACTAAATTACAGGTGATCTGAGGAGCATCTCTCGCTAATTCTCTAGCAACTTCTTCAACAATTAGATCTCTGCTTGATAGGCAAAAAAAATGTTGAAAGATCTTATTCTCAGGTTTCCATAACACAGTATATTTAATTATTAAAAAAAACTAAGGACAGTATTAATGCATCAAAGAGGTACAAGGCAAAACAAGAAAAGCACTTTCAAAGGAGAAACTCTTAAGTCTTCCTAGAAAGCATGACTTCAATTTCAAACACTTTATTTTAAGTATTGTTATTTCTCTGTATGCTTAAGATGAAACAAGTCAATTCTGATTTTAAAAAAAAAAAAAAGTGCCAGCTGAAGTCAGGAAGAGATTAAAGTTATTGTAGTTATTGCAATAGACAAATCTGAATAGAATTAATGGCAAAAAAGAAGTAAAAAGAAAAACATAGGGCCTCTTAAGATGCTAAAGAATATATAACATATAGCGAAAAAAGGTATAAATTTCCTGTACTGATAATAGTTCCCACAGAACCTGTCTTCCACAAGTCAAGCTCTACAGAAGCCTGTAGAGTTCTCTTTGGTTCACCAAGTTAATCTCCCATCTACACGGAGAATCTATCTTGACATTCAGTATAATTTTTATTACTGTTTCTCTGCAGGTCCTGTTCTCTGTGAGGTGAAGATTTTGAGGAATTCAAGGCATAAGGACAAGGTCAGAGCTAGTGGTTGATCTTCACAGGCGTAAAAAATTTCTGATGCAGAAATCCCCCTTGCTTATATTTTAATTTTCTTATTTTCATACAATATTTTGATCTAGGAACCATTTGCTTAATTTCCACTATTATTTGGAAGAAATTAGCCAGTCCCAATGAAACATATCAAATAGCAGAAAATGCTTAAGGACAGCATTTATTTTATATTCTTTGCAATCAGTTGTCCATCTTGAAGACTTTTTCTAAATGATGCATCATAAAGAATAATGATTTACTTATCTACATGTGTAAAACTAGTCATATGACACAGAATGATAAAGAATTTAGAACCAAGCATTTTTAGTTTTCTTATTATTAAAATACTTATTCCTTTCCAGGTGACAGGACAATGTCAGAATTGCTGGAACAGGAAGCATAAGTTACTGCCAGTTAAATCAGTTTGAATGATAAATCCACATTTTACAGGTTGTTTAATTTTGTATCCAAATGCACACATCTGGAAAGAAATGGAAAGCATTTAACTCTGATCCAAGTCTCTGCAGTCGTGGCTAGACATCCCAGGAACTTTGCAAGGTGCTCACCCAGACTCTGCTTCTGGAGGTGCGCTGCATTAGTGTGCTGACAGCCATGATGTAAACACAGAGGGAAATGTTCACATGGCATTACATTTAACATTCATAGATAAAAAGGTTTTTCATCATTAATTTTATGGTAGTTTATGATTCTTGTGTTATTAACTGTTGCTAGCTTATTAATTACGTTTTGGTTGCAGAAGGATCATGACTGACACAGCATTTGGCACAATGTTCTGAGTATCTTTGTGATGCAATATACTCCTTACCTGGTTTTGCAAGTATGTCTCTTCTGAACATAAAATCTTGGTCAAAAAAGGTTTATTTTAGTATAAAGTCTGCCAGGAAAATGTGAATATACTTTGTGCTTGCTAGAAAGACAAAAAAACTCACCCCTTTTCTGCATCAATTCTTAGCTCCTGAATTATTAGCTCTGCCACCAGTTTATATACTGACTAGCATTGTCATGTTCATACATGCTTTTTTGAGATTTAATGTGCAGAATGCACATTCATAAATCTGCATTTTCAAACCACTTAATAGACTGAAAGACAACAGAGAAAACTACTAACGTGGTCAATTTACACTAGGAACACAAATACAAAATTGATCCATAAAATTAACGGGAATGTAGGTGGTCTATAATTCCCATGCATTAGCAACAGAACATGAAATGTTTAAAAAAACGCATATCAACAAAGCACATGATCAGAGACACAAGCAAAGTGAAAGAGAGAAAAAAACCCTTTCAGTATATGGCTTGATATAAAAATGAAGTACTTTGGTTGACAGCTGCACCAGAAGCATATTATCATACAGGAAATGTTCTTTTTTCCAATGACTGAAAGAGGTTGAATTATGAAAGGCATTCCAGCTACTATAAATAGTCAACAGGAGATGGAACCATGGACAAAACAGCTTTAAAGTGAGGGGAATAATGGAAATTAGGTTATGACCTCTTTAAGGCCTCTGCGTCTGGCTCTCATACTTGCAGAGGGACAAAATTCTGTCAGGGGCTCTGTGGAAGAAGAGCAGAGAAGAAAGCTCTCCTTTAAGAATATAGCGGTTATTGCATGGCCCTCCTCCGTTTGAAATCTTTCTGCTGTGGTTGAAGCAAACACTGCGGAGCAAGTACTTGAAGGGAACTAGGAAGAAGAACACTGAGTTCTTCAAAACAACTGTTCTTCGTTGACAGTTTCAATATGGGAAGCCAGGAATTCTTTTGCTCATTGGTGAGCAGAAACGCTAAGGCATCCTAGCTGTAGGCTGGAAAGAAACAGCAAGAAGGTCATACTTAAGCTGTGGGTGGTCATAGATGGACTGAAAATGCAGAAATGGTGACCTGTACAGCCAGATTTGTGATTTTCCTTGAACTTTCTCCCCTCCCACTTAAGATGAAAAAGGTATATATCCATAAAATACAGATCAGATTATGCCTACCCTTGGACTTTACTACACACTTTCTGCTGAAAAGTATACTGATGATGCCAAAGGCATCTTCTAAACATCAATTGGAAGAATGCGAACAAAGGCTGCATTTAGCATTTTGTTCCAAAAGACTGTAATAATTGATATTTTGTTTTAGCTTACAGTGAAATTTAGAGCTCTTGCCTAGAAGGAAAGTAAAATGGGATATACTTCTTAAATTAGCTTATAAACTCAAATTTGTTCTTTCATCATTCTCTTAACAACCTAACACTTACATAGCATCCATCAAAAATTGACTACAGCTACTGTCTAGACAGTTGACATGTTGTCAACTTAGATAATGAACTTGGCATTCTCTCTATATTGGTCTGCAGTATGCTGAAACACCCTCTAGAGACAACTCTCTCTTTTCCATTGACAGGAAAGAGAACCTAAAGCAAGCCTGTCTGTGGCTCATTGTTTAGCTAGCCAAATTTACGTTGCTAAAATGAGTGGTTTAGTTTTAAAATCTTCAAAAGCAACTAGTGAATTGAAATATTTCTATGCCTCTATGCACGTTGTGATATCTAGTAAGAGATTTGATTTTTGTAGGTGAAAGCTTTACTATAATACAGCTGAAGTAAAACATTCAAGAACAGAAGTACTGCCAAATGACTTTGGCTTTAAAAGAAAAACCCTGATATACAACACCCTACTTGAGAACTTTTGTTTCCACCCCCCACCCCAACCCCCGCTTTTTTTTTTTTAATTGGGATCTACAGGTGCCCTTGAAGCTCTTAGACCTTTGAGTTGGGAGCCAAGGGCAGTGCACATGCATACACTGTCAGTTTTGATCAATGCACAGCCATTATCTTTTTAGTTTTCGTAGATGTTACCTTATGCTTGGAGATACTCAGGACTGTCTTAGTGTAGGCCAGAATTTAATCAGTCTCATGATACTCTCTGGGTATAAATATCCTGAACCATAGACTAATTTCTAATGCCAACCAATCGGTTACTCACTTGTTCTTCTCTAACTGCTTGCCTTGTGTAAGTCATCTGACAGGACTTCAGTGTACTTAGGGTTTGAGAAACCTGGAAATTCAGTTAAAAGAACAATGCAACTTCAAGAATAAGACCAAACTCTATTTAAACAAGACTTTCACTCACTGTAACTTAGCGAGTCTGGCATGGAGCACCACTTAACAATATTTACATCCCCTCAGTTTTTGTAACTAGGAACCCAGTTCTCAAATCCAAGTTCAAATTTTTGGGACTAGACAAAAGGCAGAACTTCAGAACACTTGACCCGCATCAAGTTTTTAGTTCATTCAGGCCCATGGATGTGCGTGTACCTGGGGATATACTTTTATATTTTTTAAATCAAATCAGGGACTGTTTGCAGGCCAAGAATGACTTCCCATATCTTTTCAGAATCTTTGCTGCATCTAAACCTCTTTTGCTTTCTGATTGCTCCACAAATACTGCCCTGTTGCACAAAACCCCCTCTGCTTTATAAGTTTTATTATAGAAGACACGGTGAACAATTATGATTATGGCTCCTGTTGATTACTCGTTAGCAGCTGTTCTGTCTTTGAACTGGAGTCTTCGTTGTAATATTTATATGCAGAGAGCTGTGGTGTGAGATTTCTCTATTTCATACTTGTTTAAAGAAGAAGCAGTATATCTTTCATGAACTAATAGCAAAGTTCAAAATCTCTAAATGTTATTTGGCATTAAATGTGTAGGTGGTCAGAGCTGGAGTCTTGTCAATACTTAAGTTGCTAAGTGACATAAAAGATTTCATGTTGGGCCGACCTTGTGCACACAGTCACTCTTTCAGCATATTTACTTCTTTTTTCTTTTTACTTTTCTTTCACCCTTATAGCATATTTGCTATTTTATCTCCCATAAAACATTTTATGGATTTCAAAGATAAATATTTTATACTTTCTTTTGACCTTCTTTTGGATGATTTTGCCAGCCTGCTGCAAAAGCATGGAGAGTGAGGGAAGAAAAAAGAAATCTTGCTTAAAAATGTTGACTAAGATTAAGCAGCTTCTTTTTCCATGACAGGCAGACTAACACATACGGTTAAAGTAATTTCATGGTTATAGATAAATTCTGCTTCATACAGGTTCTTAAGTGGTGCATTTCTTCATATCAGTATGATGCCCAGACATCATACAAATGTGTGAGATATATATATATATATATATTCGTGTGATGGGGTAGGGTAAACATTCAATCCCGCGAAGACGGACTCCAGTTTGAAGTCTGTGAATGTAACTTCAGTTCTGTATTGAGGACTAGATTTGCCAATTTCATCACTCACGGTTTGTTTGTTTACATACAGTGCTGTTTGGTGAAATGGCTAGTTTTGTTTTAAATTACTGATGTTAAGGCAATGCTATACCCATTTCCAAATAAAGCTTGGTGTCATTGATGCCATGTTCTTCTATTAGTTAGAAAAGTACTGCTGTTTAATTGTATCTCTCTTGTTAAACAGTGCTTTAGATTAAAATGAAAATTGGTTTCCAAAATGTGTTTATGACATGAATCTCAATACCTAACAGTAAAAGATCAGCGATTTAATGAAAATCAAGGTTCTCATAGGATTTACAGTTCTTTGTTACAGGTACCTCTACTGGAAAAGGGATGTGTATAAGAGCCTATGTGTATGCTCTGTCATTACCAAAGTAATCAGTACCGGTTTTAATTTTTAAGATCATACTGATAATATAGCTGTGACACATTTTATTTTCCTTTGCTTTCCAGAATATCAATGAGATGATCATGAGATTTCATGATAATGGGTTTCCTGGTTGAATTAGAACAGAAATAATTCTCTTTAGTGATTTCCCTTCTCAGGTCAGTCTCTTCTAACTAACCGCACTTTCTGAAGTTAACAGCATATTTTTGCAGTGTCCACTTCAAGAAGTGACAACACTTAAAATGTTTACAGTCACTACCAAGGACTAGTGTGCAGAAAGGCTCTTGCTTCTACTTTCTCCTGTGCAGACCAAGGTACTGCTAAATCGTATGAACCACATTGGGAGTGCAGTAACTTAGAGGTGTCACCTGTGGGGAGGAGCGGACAGGGCAGGTGACCCTACATTGACCAAC
The DNA here is from genome assembly GCF_000710305.1 of Buceros rhinoceros silvestris. Taxonomy (NCBI): domain Eukaryota; kingdom Metazoa; phylum Chordata; class Aves; order Bucerotiformes; family Bucerotidae; genus Buceros; species Buceros rhinoceros. Next base: position 2,575 of record NW_010391377.1, on the reverse strand, counting down.
AAGGTGTTCCACCCCATAGACATCCTATTTGGTATAAAGCTGAGGGATCACAAGGGTCAGACTTTCTTGAGTCTTCAATGGCCAGTGTCCGAGGAGGACTCTGTCCATTCTGCCTTCGATCCCAGGCTGTGCATGCCTGAATCCAATTCCTGAATCCAGCTCCTGAATCTGGTTCCCATCTGCTGCTGAGTCCTGTCTTGGACTTCCTCAGCATCTGCCCTGAGCATCAGTAGTCACAGTGACATAACCGTCATTGGGGGGGTTGAGTTCCATACTGGTATTATATATATTTTTATATATATGTATTTTAATAATATTATTATCATTAAAGCTGGTTTAGTTTTCTTTTCCAATCTGTAAGTCTCTCTCCCTTATTCCCTTTTCTCCTCCCCTTTGGGAAAGCAGTGGGGTAATAGAGAGCATCTGTCATCTGTCTAGTAGCCGGCCCAGCCCTAACCCTTGACATCGAGACCATGTTGAAGGCTACAGACAGACAAGAGGGCAATTTCATTTTCTTTTGACAAACAATGTTTTAAAAAGTCAAATAGTGGAATCTTCCATACACACATCAGCTTAATTATAAACAAAACTGAACAATTCCAGTGAGTGATACTCCATGTTTGTCATATTGTCCTGCACACCTAAATATTTGCTGAAGAGAGAAACTAATATTAAAATAATAAGGCAGAATTCTCAACTGATTAGTTATTAATGTCTGTCCTAAATACACTTTCTTATCACACATGCACAAAATCTTGAATTACTTTTTGTTTGTTTCCTGCTTGATTTTTGGTTTTGGTTTTGTTGGAGGTTTTTTTGTTTATTTGTTTGGGGTTTTTTGGTGGGATTGGGGTGGTGCTTTGAGTTTTGTGGGTTTTTTTGGTTGTTGTTGTTGTTTGTATTAATACAGGTTAGGTATGTCCCAAAGAATAATGTCAGAATGCAGGCAAATACATAAGCATTTAAAGTCCGCTGAGTGGTAGAAGTTAAATGAAGTTATAGAAATAACTACAGCAGACAATACAGATCATATTTGTAGTTTACTGTTAGATGGCAACTGGAAATCAAGTTAACATTTAATGCATGGAAGATATCGTAGACTATGCAGACATGTGTGTTAATAACAAATGACCAGTATGTTAACTGTCATCTTTATTTTGGGACACAACATTAAAGCCGTAGTATGATGCTAATAGCATATAGAGAAAATGTCAAAAGCTGTTCTGGTGATGAATTTTGTGCAAAAGATAGAACACAGCATCAATGCTGAATTAGCAGTTCAGAGATTTAGTTTAGCCATATTAGAAACTGTCTGAAAAAAATATTTATTATTTTTTCCCTGTGTCTGATAGCATTCAGCTATCATTCTGGTATTATCATGGAGAATATGGAGTTGCAAAAGTAAAACAAAAATAAAATCTGAACAGCTCTCAAAACAAATATTCCATATACCTGTATGCTGTATATACTTAGATAAGTAATTCCATATGATTTTATACTTACTTTACATTACTATTTTGTCTCTAGCTTTAAAGGCTTCTGCCATGTATCTTCGCTTTGAAGGACTATGGACAATAAAAGATGACTTGACTCATAATGTCTGTTGTTTCATCAGAACATCATTTGTGTGTGTTTGGGGTAGCAGTTCAGACTTCAACAGGGATGACCTTTATCAGGGATTACTATGAAGTAAAACTGTCTTTAAAAAATTTAAACTGTGTTCTTTATTGAATACAAACTACTCTCCTGAGAAAGGCTGTTTGTGGCAGGGTCTACTCTCTGGACATGAGAAAATAAAGTGATACTCAAAGCATTTTTTTTAAGAGGTTTTTTCCTCACCTGTTACTTTCTGGGATTACCTCTCCATTAACTATCTGCCTTTCTTACTAGAACAGATGACCAGGTGTTACATTTACAAAGACTAGTTGTCAGAACACTGTCAGTTTTTCAGAGGGCTGATTTCTTTAATATAGAACTTGTTTCCCTTACAGACAATCCATTACCTGAAACCAGTGGCAAACTACAAGTCATTGTATATATATATATATAATATTCATATCTCTGTGCATATGGGACAGACATCTTTGAAGTGCATGTAACAGCAGTGAACAAAACAGTATTCATAGCTTATTTAAAAAAACCCAAAAAACCAACCAACCAAAACCACAACCAAACCCCAAAGCACTGTAAATAATACCAGGGGAAAAGGCACTGCTTAACAGTACCATATAAATAACAATTAAATTAATCTGTAACTTCATTTTAGCCACTTGCCATGTAAATGAAAAGCATGGCAAATACCTTGAAATCGTAGACTAACTACATGTTGATGTGTTTCTTCTTCTTTAAGCTTGAAACTAAGTTTGTCAGCGTTTGAAATTATATGGTAATTATCTTGAACTATTTGACAATACTAAACACAACTGCTTAGTAAGCAAATTGCATAATTTCAATGGCCACTTTCCATACAGGGGGTCATCTAAATCTTTAAATCTGATGCACTGATTTGCATGGATTTTTGAAATATGTGCTTGATGCATATGAATGTCCTGGGTTAGCCAAAACTTCCCCTGTT
>NW_010391376.1:13114-14595 GCF_000710305.1 Buceros rhinoceros silvestris | reverse complement strand
GCAGACGCTCGCTCCTCTTCCCCGCGTTCTTCTGCTGAAGGTTAAGCGAACGCGGCCTTGGTTCAGCTCCGGGGCTTGGCCGGTAGCAGCGGAGCAGCCCCGGGACGGCGGCAGGCGGCGGGGGGTCAGCGCAGAGCGGCCGGGAGGGAGCAGGCTGGTGTACGGGGGAGTCAAAGCGGACACGTGGGGGTCTCCCTGTGGCACAGCGTGATCTTCGCACCCCTCTGCGTGTTTTTAAGAGCCATAAAGCTGATCTTTGATATGTGGCTTGAGCTCATGGGCCAGAAGTACTTTTTTCTCCTGAAACGCAAAGATTGTAGGACGAGTCCACGTGGTTTTATGCCTCACTGGTATTTTACCAGTCTGATTTTGGAGTAAACAGGAACAGAATCAGTTTAAACTCAGGCGGGTGGACAGAGTTCAGGCAGTTGGTGGGAATATTGGACCAGCTCCCCAGCAGGAGTGGAGAGCTGGGACATACCGGTGTGGGAGGGGAAGGGGACAGCGACAGAAACTCTTACAAAGTGCTGGAGTAGCTGAGAGGTTTTGTGCTTGTGAGACTTGGACAGATCAGGCCTGGTTTCACCCCTGCCTTCGAGCTTGTTCTGTGGACTCAGTGACTTGTTTTAAATACTCAGGTTTCTTGTTCCTCTGGTGCTCCTCCACTTCTGTCCCCTAGTGAGGGCAAGAAATCCCAGGTTACACTTCAAAATAGTGTCCCAGGGTTGCACCGTGCCCGGCCTCACCCCCCGAGGGGGCAAAGCTGACAGAGACCCACCTCTGACTCCACACCTCTTGTTCTAGGTCAAAAACAAGAAGCTGGTTGAGCTGCTGAGGAGGAAAGTTCGTCTTGCCCAGCCTTATGCTGGTGTTTTCCTTAAAAAAGACGATAAGTAAGTCGTTTCTCTTGATCTTTTTGACAAGGAGTGGTATCCGTGACTGGGCTGCCTTGACGCCGGCAGCTCTGATCAGAAATTGCCTGCCGGGTCACACAGCCGGGGTGGGCTGGGACCATCCTCCCAGTACAGTGTCTGTGGCTGGTGCTGCTGGAGCTTGTCGTGCTTTAGAAAGGGCTGTTGTTCTTTGGGAGGGAGAGGAACCATCCGGGTCGTTGGGTGGTCTGGGAAGGGGCTGTGGGGTGGTAGCAGTGGGGATAAAGTGACGTGTCTTTGCTCCCGGGTCCACTTCAAAGTTCTACAACCAGTGATTACTGTTTCCTTTTTTTTAATCTCACCCGCTTCCTCAAGACGCTGAATTTCTCTTCCAATTTTATTCCTCGACAGCAACGAGTCAGACGTGGTGGAGGACCTGAACGAAATCTACCAGATGGGAACCTTCGTGCAGATCCACGAGATGCAGGACCTGGGAGACAAGCTGCGAATGATCGTCATGGGGCACCGCAGGTGACTGCTGGTGCTTCCGCTGTACTCACCAGTGCTCCCCCTGTACTGGGGGCACTGGTGAGGCCACACCTTGAACAC
>NW_010391376.1:10832-13017 GCF_000710305.1 Buceros rhinoceros silvestris | reverse complement strand
AGGCCACACCTTGAACACTGTGTCTGGTTTTGGGCCCCTCATCCTCCCTCCCAGAAGGACACGGAGGGGCTGGAGCATGTCCAGAGAAGGGCAGCGGAGCTGGGGCAGGGGCTGGAGCACGATGCGCTGAGGAGCGGCTCCCTACAGCTCCCTGACAGGAGGTTGTACTGGGGTGGGCGTCAGATTCCTCTCCCATGTGACAAGTAACAGGACGAGAGGAACCGGCCTTAAGTTGCTGGTTTGTTTAGCTGCAGAAACCAGCTCCTGAGCAGACACCCGAACGACGGTGCTTTGTTAATCGTCCTGTTCACCTGCTGCAGCTCGACACGGACAAGTCCAACAGGCTGATAAGCCCTGTCAGTATCTACCGCTTGGTTGTTACTGTTGTACTAAATCGAGCCCAATTTTGACAAAACGAGCCCAAAGCTAAATCGTGCCTAAACCTTTGGCAAAGATTTTAGTTTACTCAAAATACAGCTTAGACTCTTTTGTGCTGAAGTCACATTGACCAGAGGGGAGTTGACTGTAACCACTTTCTTTTGGCTTTCAGGATCCGTATAAACAAACAGCTAGAGGTTGAGCCTGAGGAGCCCGAGAACAAACAGAAACTGAGAAGGAAACAGAAGCGCGCTAAGAAGGGGGCTGAAGAGGAGCCTGGAGCAAAGGACCAAGGTGTGGAAGTGGTGCTAGACCCTGTAGCTGCTTCCTCGCAGGAGGTTCTCATGGTAGAAGTGGAGAACGTGGTTCACGAAGATTTTCAGATCACAGAAGAGGTTAAAGTGAGTGAATTCATCCTACAAGCCTTGACTTGTCCCATAGAGCTGCATCTACATTTTGTGCTTAAAAGGAGGAGTTCTAAAATCCGGCTCTTAATTTAAAGCTTCAGAAACTAGTTCCTCCTTCTCAGCGTCGCAGAGGAGATTGTAGGAAAATAACGTTTCTTCATTACAAGCAGTTCGTTAGAACTGGTCACTTCAGAAAGTGCTGAGCCAAGAGCTGGGCTGTGCTTAAATCTGCGTGGTATCCTCTGTCCCACGGAGTCTCTGCTCCAGGGTGACCGAGTGGTCAGCGTGGTTGTACGTCCTGGCCCCTCCCTGCCCCGACGCTCCGAACCGCCGCCCCTGCGGGTGGGAGGCCAGGGGCAGCATTTCTGTGCTGGAGAGGCTGGGGAAGAGTCACACTTGTACCGAGGCCTTTCCAGGCAATTGAATTTTTTATTGTGTTTTTAGGCGCTTACGGCAGAAATTGTCAAAACCATCCGGGACATCATCGCCCTGAACCCCCTGTACCGGTACGTGCTGCCCCTGCTGGGATCTCAGCCTGGAATTCCTGGGGCTTTTCTATTCCACTTGCCCTTCTGCTGTAGTGAAGAAGAGAGATTTGCTGAGTTGTCACCTAGAATTTTGGTTTGGGATATGAGCTTCATCGTCCGTTGCTGGAAGCGAGAAGTTTTGAAAACCTGAGTGAAAAGTAGATGGGAGTTAGGCCAGCGAGTCCTACGGGAGGGGATCTGGGCCTGGGTGAAGCTCACTGCAATACCTGGCACGGTCTGGTCCGTGTGATATGAGCATAGGAGGAGTCTTGGCAGGCTGGCACACAAAAATGTTCACGTATTTGGTTTTGTATATCAGCGATCATTCCTTTTGTCACGTGATTTATGTGTGTGTTACTGAGTGTTGCTTACTCGAGTTTAAAAACCCAAGTTATTTTGCTGCGGCGGTTATTTTGCTGTGTCTCATTCCTTTACTCTGTCATAGCAAGTACTAACTCTGAGGGTGTAGGAGCTCACGGAACATTCTGGGGTTTGTTACCGTTTCTGCAGAGAGTCGGTGCTGCAGATGATGCAGGCTGGGCAGCGCGTGGTCGATAACCCCATCTACCTGAGCGACATGGGTGCCGCGCTGACTGGGGCAGAGTCGCACGAACTTCAAGACATCTTGGAAGAAACCAGTGTAAGATGAAGCTTTTGGCTAGAGCTCTGCTGACTGCACCGGAAGGGTGTCTGCCAGCCGGCAGTGCCCTTCACCAACCTCAGCGCTGGGTGACGAGAGGTTAACATCGGCGCCTGGGCTCTGCTGAAGGATGTAGTGGGTCGTTAATCACTTGCCCAAAGGGAAAGGCGGGATGCTCTGCACCGCCGGTGGCCAGTGATCCCCGCCGGTGGCCAGTGATCCCCGCCGGTGGC
>NW_010391376.1:4117-10768 GCF_000710305.1 Buceros rhinoceros silvestris | reverse complement strand
GCGCAGTGCCCCCGCCCGGGCGCCGGTGACCCCCGCCGGTGGCCAGTGATCTCCGCTGGTTGCACGCTGCGAGTTGCTACACGGTTCATCCTTCCACGTCAGCAGGGGCTGGGAGCTCCCAGTCAAGCTGTGGAGCTTTTTGTTCTCTCCTCACTGGGAGCAGACGGGAGTATCGTGTCCGAACGCTGCTTTTGTGTCTGTCTTTTCCAGATTCCCAAGCGGCTTTACAAAGCCCTCTCCCTTCTCAAGAAGGAATATGAGCTGAGCAAACTGCAACAGCGGCTCGGGAGGGAGGTGAGTTTCTCACGTAACACCTAAGCTGTGTGTGTCTGTGTCCTGTCCCCCACCCTGATGCTCAGCACGGCCAGAGAAGAATTTTAAAGCCAGGCAGTGGTGCACACTCCGCAGGGAGGCCACTTCAGAGTGCAGAGTTGGATGCTCTCTTCCATTAGAAATGCAATTTTTCATGCAGGTTGTGAAAGTGTCCAGGTGTGAGGCTACGGCATCTGCTGTTAAATTGTGTCTGAGCTGTAATTTCCTGCAAGCAGGTAAATCCTGGGGGGCTGCAGCTCACCCAGTGACTGTGAGAACAGGCAGCGTCGAACTGGCTATAGCACACAGGTGTAACGAGCAGGAGGGTGTTTGCAAAGCCCCTCTGCTGACAGCAGCTGCAGACTGATGTGTGCTTGAATCAGAACACAGTAGCTGCATCAGAGTGGGGAGCGTGTGAAGCCAAAGGTGTGCGTATGCGGAGTCAGAAGTGCCTGGGTTCATGAGCTCCCTCTGACTGGGGCTTTTAAAATCCACGTGAAGTGCCAAGAGCTGTTGGACCAGGGTAGGGACTGTTGGAGACCCCTTGAGCGGGTTGGACGCGTGCAGTGTGTGGGACCCGAGGGGCTGCACCCCAGGATGCCGCTGCCCTTGTTTTGTTGTCTCAGTCGTCTTTAAAGCACTGTGGTGACTGGGGGGGTTCCTGGTAAGTGGGAAAGGGTAAATGCTGTGTTCATCTTCAAGGAAGAGAATCGGGGAGACTGCAGTCGTGTCAGCCTGCCCTCAGTCCCTGGGAGGTTGTGGGGGAAACCCTCCTGGAAGCCTTGTACGGGCAGACGGAGGAGGACGTGATAGGGAAGAAGGGATCTTCCATGAGCAAACTGAGCCTTAGCAACCTCTTTGCCTTCTGCCGCAAGAAGGCCTGGAGCCCAAAGGGACAACAATGACGAGCGTGTACCTTGACCAGCAGAGAGACATTCGTAGCCCCGCCACTGGGTTGGAATAACGCCGCGCCTCAGGGCGGGCAGGCTGGGTGCCCGCTGCCCAGGACAGAGCTGTGCAGAAAAGGACGTGGAGGCCCTGATGTCGGGGAAGCTGCCCATGAGACAGCCCGTGTCCTTGGGGCGAGGAAGGACAGCCTGGCGCCGGCTCTGTTCGCAGTGTGCAGGCAGCGGGTGGGGAGGAGTCGTCCTTCCCCACGGTTTGGCACTAGAGAGATGACAGCGGCTTTCTCTGCCCGGCTTTGGGTCTCCCCAGCAAAAACAAAATGTTTGAAGTGCTGAATCACGGCCAGTGGAGGCCACTGAGATGTGCAGGGAGCAGGAGCGTGGCCTAGAGACATTTTTTTATTGGAACACGCTGCAGATGGTTTCCAGGTAGTGTTTCCAGCCACTGAGAAGGTCGTAACTAAGACCTGTTTGGGAGGATTTGAGGTTTGATGGGTCATACTGGGAACAGAGTGGTTACTGTATTTGTCGCTTTGTCCAGGTGGAGGAGAAGATCAAGCAAACACATCGCAAATATCTCCTCCAAGAGCAACTGAAGATCATTAAGAAAGAGCTAGGCCTGGAAAAAGAGGACAAGGATGCCATAGAAGAGAAATTCCGCGAGCGACTAAAGGACCTGGTAGTGCCCAAACACGTCATGGATGTGATCGATGAGGAGCTGAACAAGTTGGGCTTGCTGGATAATCACTCCTCAGAGTTCAAGTGAGTGCTGGCTGGGTCCTGCGCTGCCAGCGATGGTTGGGAGAGCGGGAGGAGGCAGCCCAGTCCTGGGAAGCTCTCACCTGAAGAGCTTCTTTTCTCTTTTGTCGTGGTTGGTTTCCCTGATGCCCGTGCGGCCACAGCCTCGCTGCAGGGCTGTTATCGGTGTCTCCTGTGGTTCACTCTGTGGTTTATCTCTTCTGATAGTTTTAGGTTTTCTCTCGCAGCCTGACGCTGTGGATAAGAACTGTGCAGTTTGTTCCCCCTCCTGAAATGTGCAGCGATTCCTTCAGCCCTTGGTTTTAGCTCTTCCCTCTTGTGCTTTGGTGTTTGCATTAGAGAAGCCGGTTGCTAACGCACAACCTTGGCTGCGCTCCCTGAGGTGGGCCCTGGAGCAGGGTTGGAATGGCCAGCGAGTGAAGAGCTTTTACCACACGACCCACGGCACGGGTGGTCAGAAACTGAGCTGGCTTTGAACATGTCTTGTCGGCTGAGGCGGCCTGTGCCGTACCCTGCGGCCACCAGCACTCTCCTCAGCAGCTCCGGTCAAACTGACCCTCTCTGCGGTTAGCTCCCCCACTAACACCCGTATCTCCCAGGTTCACATCTTTCTCAGCTGGTTTTCCTTGCCTCTGAGCCAGGAATGTCTCTTTTTTGCGTTGTCTTGGTCTGCTGGAGAAACAGAGAAAACTGGTTTGTTGTGTTTGAAGTTTCATGGCCTGACCCAGACAGTTGGCAGCAGTGCGGAGGTTACAAACAGTCCTGGCTTCTCTTCAGACAGGAACCAGCTCCGAAAAAATCACACGGGGAGTTTGTGTACAGAAACCAAGGTCTTTGCGTGGGGGTTCAGGAAACAAAATCTGTGGAAAAAAGCTTTGGTTTTTGGGGGGGTGAAGGGACAAGGGAAGGAAGACCATCTCAAAAGGTTAGCAGTGACTGCCCAGATAAGGACGTTCTTCTCACAGTCTGTCTGCTAGGAGTAGCTGATGTCCCGCTTGCTCTGGATGTGGATGTTTTGGAAGGCACGGGAGGAAGGAGGGACGGAGCTGGCTCCTGTCAAATCACGCTGCTTTGTGTGTTTCGGTCAGTGTCACACGGAACTACTTGGACTGGCTGACATCCATCCCCTGGGGAAAGTGTAGCGAGGAGAACCTGGAGCTGAGCAGAGCGCAGGCAGTTCTGGAGGAGGATCACTACGGAATGGACGACGTCAAGAAGCGAATTCTGGTAAGGCAGGAACAGGCAGCGTCTCCCATTTCACGCTCTGCTTTGGCAGGAGACACAGGCATCTCCTGCACTGTGGTCTGCACTGTCCACAGAAGACGCCTGAGTGGCGTCGTGCAGGTCTGTGGCTTTGATTACTGATGTGATTAAATAATCAATTAAAATTTTAAGGTACTGAGAACTATCTACACAGGTCTGATCAGTGCTGCTGTCCTTGTGTTGCTGTGGCGTCCGGTGCTGTGGGGGGAAAGAGATCGAGGCTCACCTTTGCTCAGTAACTGGCTTGTTCCCAGGGAACCACATCTCTGTGATTTCCGCACTCTTAAGCGTACGAGCAGCTGAGGCTTCAGTTCTGAACCGTGATCTTTTGGATGCTCAGCTGCTGAGTGTTGTTTTAGGGTTGCCCAGCACAGGAGCATCAAAACAGGTGTTTAACATAGCACAGAAGTGGTGGCACAGGAGATGCTCTGCGTAGCTTGAGAGGCTCAGGTGAGAACTAGGGAAGCAGGGAGAAGAACTGCAAGTGTCTTCCCACCTCGAGACAGTGGGGAGAGGGGAGTAGAGAGCACAAAACCCAGGGACAACTCAGTGGGTAAATAACCAGAGGGAAAAAGTGCACCAGTAACCTCACTGGGCTTCCCCCCGCCCTCCCCAGCTCCGCTAAGAACCAGTTCTCTGGGTGATGCTCATTTTGTCATCGTTGCTTGACCTGATGACAAATGTCTTGGTGCTGCTGCAGTCACCCTGTGTTCACTGCTGGTGCTTCCCCGTCTGCAGGAGTTCATAGCCGTCAGCCAGCTGCGAGGGTCCACCCAGGGGAAGATCCTGTGCTTCTACGGCCCCCCTGGGGTCGGCAAAACCAGCATTGCCCGCTCCATCGCCAGGGCCCTGAACAGAGAGTACTTCCGCTTCAGTGTGGGCGGGATGACTGATGTGGCAGAAATAAAAGGACACAGGTTGGTGAAACTGGGGCGGTTTCTCTATCCAGCAAGTTTTACTAATGTCAAAATAGGAACAGAGCCGCCGTTGAGCAGCGGGTGTCGTCTTGTCTCTGTTCTGCCAGCCCTGGCTGACAGGAGCTGGGGTACAGCAGAGTTTGGAACATAATCCCATTCGAGTCGCTCCCTGCTTGAAACGGGTGGTTAAAACTAAAGATAAAAACTGCAGTCTGGGAAAGTTCTGCCAAGGTTCCTGTCTGATCTCCGGCAGAAACAGGCTGGCTGGGTCTTGGTGCGTGCTGTGGTGGTGGAGGAGGCTTGGGCGCTGTGGAAGCACGACAGCCCTGGTTCCCCGCAGGACGTGCCTGGTCCCTGAGTGGTGCGCTGGGCTGCGTGCTGGGCTTTACAGTGGTTCCCTAAACACAGTCTCTGGTGAAACAGGAGGACGTATGTCGGAGCCATGCCGGGAAAAATCATCCAGTGTCTGAAGAAGACCAAGACGGAGAATCCACTCGTACTGATCGATGAGGTGACGTATCTGGTCTTTCTTCTAGTTCTTGCTCTTAAAAACCTGCATCAGCTCTTCACCCCAAGAGCAAATACGAAGCAGTAACTCTCCTGAAAATCCCAGGGATTTTCATTTAACTGAGCCGGGGCTCTCAGGTTCTTTGGGTGACGGGGACACATTAGACCCTTTGTTTTCTCTTCCTGTAACAGGCTTCAACTTTGATATCCTCATTAACATGCAGCTCTTTGGATCGCGAGGATGCTGCTGGAGCTGCCTGGATATCCAGCAGCTCTCGCGGTCCCCACTGGGGGTGGGTCCATCGTTGGGCACAAAACCACTATTGCCCACGTGGTTATTGGAAAGGGTCCCGCTCCCCGCAGGTCTAAGGCAAGGTTGCAGGGAATAAGATGCTCGCAGTCCGTCTGTGGTGTGATTTGAGACGAGGTGAGTCAGGGCCGCCTGACTTTGGCTTTGTGGCAAAGCTCCTAAGGCCAGGCGATAGCAGCAGGAGCTCAGCGTGGGCTGAAGGTCTCTGCAGCCCTCCTGGGGACCACGCCTGGGAGAGACCAGCAGCAGATGCCTTGGGCATGGTGTGGGGTACCAGGGAACAGGGCAGTGGGTTGCAGCAGGTCATGGCACTTGTGCTGAAGTGACGCTGGTGAGGAGCCTTGAGGTGGCCGTAGTAGCAAATGGAATTATGTCCATCTAGTTCATGCTGCTCTCTGGGGAGAAGCAGCAGTGGAGAGCAGCCCTGTTGTGACCTCTCCTACTGCAGACGTCAACAGTGTGGAAAGAGACAACGGTCTAGGACACAGCCCTGGGCAGCCAGCTCTAGTGGCCCTGCTTGGGCAGGACGAGGTGACCCTGAGGAGTCCCTGCCAGCCTCAGTGAGCCTGTGGTGCTGGGAGAGCGGCGATGGCCCATAGCTGAGCTGCGGCGAGGGGCCGGAGGTGACCCTGAGGAGTCCCTGCCAGCCTCAGTGAGCCTGTGGTGCTGGGAGAGCGGCGATGGCCCATAGCTGAGCTGCGGCGAGGGGCTGTGTGCGGGCACTGTGCCCCTCGGGCAGAGCAGGGAGCGTCTGGGCTTCCACAGGAGGGAGGTGGAGAAGGCAGCGTCCTGTGGCCCTCCCGCTGTGGAGTCGGCGTTCCGGTCTGTGACTGCAGCTCAGCTTCGCGAGTTTAGCCGTCACTCGCTTCCCATTGTGCTGTGGCTTCACAGTGCTCCTCCACAGCGCTGCTGACGTCCGGGGGCTTGTCAGGAGTGTCACATACTCACGTGGCACAAAGAACTGATGGACCGGTAGTGGCTGTTTCTGAACAAACACCCAAAGTTTTCAGTTGGAGCCGTGAAAAGAGTCTTTGCATGAGAATTTACTGTGGTGAGAAACTTCTTGGAGCATTTAAAGGTTTTTTCTTTCCCCTGTAGGTGGATAAAATAGGAAGAGGATACCAAGGGGATCCGTCATCAGCCCTTCTGGAGCTGTTGGACCCAGAACAGAACTCCAACTTCTTGGATCATTACCTCGACGTTCCTGTGGATTTATCAAAGGTATTTCTCTCTTCTGCAGAGGTTGTGGAGCTGGAATGTGTGAACGTGTGTCGCTGCTGAGATCCCGTCCGTGAAAAGACGCTGAGAGTTGAGTCAGTTGGAAGGTCAGACAGAGGGGATTGGGGCAGGAGTGGCGTGGGGCCATCTCTGCACATCCTTAGGAGAAGATCTTCTGCAGAGGTTGTGGAGCTGGAATGTGTGAACGTGTGTCGCTGCTGAGATCCCGTCCGTGAAAAGACGCTGAGAGTTGAGTCAGTTGGAAGGTCAGACAGAGGGGATTGGGGCAGGAGTGGCGTGGGGCCATCTCTGCAAATCCTTAGGAGACGCCGGTCACCAGTGTATGTCCCATAGTCCTGACCCCCAGCACAGCTGGGGACACAGAGACACGTAGCCTCAGCTGGAAAAGGCAGGAGCTGTTCTAGGTAACGATGGGCAGAGCTGCTGTCAAGTGGTGGCC
>NW_010391376.1:3317-3969 GCF_000710305.1 Buceros rhinoceros silvestris | reverse complement strand
CCAAGCTTCTGCCACTGGCTGTCTTGGCACAGCCGCGGGTTTTGTCGCTTACGTTAACCGCAGGACTGGCGGATGGGAAGTAGATACACACGTAGTCTGGTCACTCCTGTGCTAACTTCGTGGAGGTGGAAATAACTCAGAAGTGAAACCTGGATCTGCCCAGGCAAAGAGTTTCCCATGTCGGACCATTCCGATTTCCCAGTTTGTGCTGCGTGTTTCTAAACGCTTATTTTGGGGAAGGGAACGTCATACTACGTAGTTCTAAAATCCAAAACTTTTCCTGGAATAAAACCTGTGTTCTACAGAGATGATCTTGCTCCAGCTCTTCAGACAGGGAAACACAGAACTGAGGAACTACCGCTTGGAGTGAAGCAACGGGTTAAGGAAAATGCATGATCAGATCTTGTCATACTTCCAGGTCCTTTTTATTTGCACGGCCAACGTCACGGAAACCATTCCAGAGCCCCTGCGGGACAGAATGGAAGTGATCAACGTGTCGGGATACGTAGCAGAAGAGAAACTGGCCATTGCAGAGGTGAGAGAAACTGCTGCTGTGCTGGGAATGACATCGGAGAACATCACAGAATCGTTTGACTGGAAAAGCCCTTCGAGCCCCTCGAGTCCCCCCTGACCCCTGTCCCGCAGCAGCACC
>NW_010391376.1:1956-3232 GCF_000710305.1 Buceros rhinoceros silvestris | reverse complement strand
CTGCCCGGGGCAGCCTGGGCCAGCCCGGCACAACCCCAGTGGGACAGAAATGGCTCCTCAGGGACAACCTCAACCTCTCCTGGGAACAGCTGGAGGCCGGTTCCTCTCGTCCTGTCGCTTGTTCCTGGGGAGCAGAGACCGACCCCCCTGGCTGCACCCTCCTGTCAGGGAGTTGTCAGAGCCAGAAGGTCTCCCCGGAGCCTCCTTTGCTCCAGGCTCAGCCCCCGCAGGTCCCTCAGCCGCTCCTCAGCGCATTGTGCTCCAGACCCTGCCCCAGCTCCGCTGCCCTTCTTGGGACACGCTCCAGCACAACGGATTTGGCGGATTTGGGCTGACGTATTTACATTCAACAGTGTCCAAAAAAAAGAGGCCTGTGGCATTTTGGACAGAGTTCCACCCAGTTAAAGGAACTCCCGTGTTCCACGGGCTGTGGAGTCGGAACACGGCATTGAGCCAACGGGAGAGTGACATTGGGTGATCTGGAACCACGGGGCTGTTGTCACAGAACTGACAGAGGGATGTGGGTGATTTGTTCTTTCAGAGGTACCTGGTCCCTCAGGCGCGAGTTCTGTGTGGCCTGGATGAAAACAAAGCCAGAATCACGTCGGACGTGCTGACGGTCCTCATCAAGCAGTACTGCCGAGAGAGCGGGGTGAGGAACCTGCAGAAACAAGTAGAAAAGGTGAGGGGGGCGGGGGGGAACCTCAGCCGCTGTGCTCCAGCCTTCCCAGCTGCTCCTGCAGGAACAAACTCCTGTCCCACTCAGGTGTTGAGGAAATCTGCCTATAAAATCGTGAGCGGTGAAGCAGAGACGGTCCAAGTCACCCCCGAGAACCTGCAGGACTTTGTGGGGAAGCCCATCTTCACCGTGGATCGCATGTATGAAACCACCCCTCCGGGGGTGGTGATGGGCCTGGCCTGGACAGCTATGGGTGAGACGGCACCTCTGCGCTTCCCTCTTGTTTTCCAAAACTGAGTGTTAGAGTCACACTGAACATTCCTCACTGAGGCCAGTGAAGTCCTTCCACTGGCACCAGTAAAATCAGCTTTTGTGGCCTTGTAGATCCTGAGTGCTTGCGAGATCCCTTCCTTTAGAAGTTTTACTTTAACTCTTTTAACTTTAAAGTTAAAGCGACGAGTAAAGGTCCCTCCCAACCCCGGGCGTTCTCTGATTCTACTTCCTCCACGCAGAAAGGCCCCTTATTCCCCTCCCCAGGCTCAGTTTAGCTTCAGGCCAGCTCGTTTCCTCGCCACACTCCGTGTCCCGCGTGAGCCC
>NW_010391376.1:0-1240 GCF_000710305.1 Buceros rhinoceros silvestris | reverse complement strand
TGCTCTCTGGCGCTCCGAGGGGTGGCTGCACGGGGGTAGCTGCTGTTCCCTGGGGGCTTGTGTGTGGCCGCGGAGCACAGAGCGAAGGGGGGTGGAGCCTTGCGCGCTCAGAGTGACCTCGGGGGGAGATGGAGCAGTTGAGGGGGAAGTGGTCAGTGCGGTGGAGAAGGTCGACAGGCGTCTGGAAGCTCAACTGGCTAGAGGTGTGCTGTGGTACGAGCTCATCTTCGGTTTGGGCTGCAAAGAGCCTGAACCTGTTCCAAGAACTGATTCTTTCTGCTGAGCCCACCCCGGGCAGAGCACGCGGGGCCTGTCAGTGCTGGGCTGTGGGGAGCTCTGACGGCCTGAAGGGGTTCACGGAGCAGGTTCCAGTTTTCCCACGAGCAAGTGTCTCAGCAGAGTCCCCCCTCCACATTCCTGACGCTGCTTCTGCGTCACCAAAACCTTCCCGTTGGATTTTCCTTTGACTTCTCTTGGCGTCGTTTCCCTTTTCTTTCGTAGGGGGTTCCACCCTGTTTGTTGAAACGTCCCTGAGGCGACCCAAGGACAAGGAGAACAAGGACGGGTCCCTTGAAGTGACGGGGCAGCTGGGAGACGTGATGAAGGAAAGTGCCAGAATCGCGTACACGTTCGCCAGAGCCTTCCTGATGCTGAAGGACCCCAGCAACGACTTCCTCGTCTCCTCCCATATCCACTTGCACGTGCCAGAGGTAAACTGAGGCTGAACTCGCAGCACCTGCGTGGCCCCCGGCTGGTTGGTGCCCCTGGATGTGATGCTGGGAGGAGCTTCCTCGGTTGGGTGTTGGGCAGAGGGTCCTCTCGTAGCAGCAGAACCTGGAAAAGACATTTTTCCTGGGGATCCTGTGAAAGAGTCCGCGTGAGCCGTGGGTCCATCCCACACGCGTGACGAGGACGCGGGGGCTCAGCTAATGCTGTGAGCAGTCCTGGACTCATCGTAGCTGTCGGTCCGGTGGTCAAACCATGGCGAGGAGATAGGTGATGGGGGTGAAGCTTGTGTGCGGCTACAGGGAGAGCAGAGCTGAGGTCTGGGTGTGACCTGGAGCTGTGGTGAAGGCTGGTCCCTCACACCACTGCCAACCCGACTGTCGGTCCCTGGGCCGGGTGACGGCAGTGACTGCCCTCGTCCAGCATTTGGGACTGACAGGAAACACCCACGATGTCGGCGGGCTCGTACACCGTGTAAGGGGCTTGGGGCAGGTGCTTTATGGAGACAGATTGG
>NW_010391375.1:621-17813 GCF_000710305.1 Buceros rhinoceros silvestris | reverse complement strand
CCTCGCCCCGCCCCCGCCCCGTCCCTCCCCGCTGTACGCATGCGCCTTGTTTCCGGCAGCCCCGCGCTCTTGGCCGTGCCCCTGCGGTTCCCGCGTCCGAGGGCACCGGCCCCGCCTCTCCCTCCGAACCCCCCTGTGGCCGTCCCGCTGTCTGGCTCTGTCTTCAGCATGTGCCCATCTGTTCGTGCAGGGTTAGGAGGTCCACGTAGGGGGGTGTGGGGGTGTGTGTGTGTACTTCTCTGCGTTTCTCAGGTGCTTGGAGGTAATTCGGAATTAAAACCGCAGTAGTAACACAAAGGCAGGTCTGCAGTGGTGATAGTAAGTACCGACGTGTCCTCAGAGTTCACATACAATCATAAATTTATGAAAGAGTAAGTTCTTACAATTTATTGTCATGTATGATTTAGTCATGCAATATCTGATTGTGTTGTAGGTCCACTTTTTGTAATTAATTGGGCAAACAAATGAAGTTTGAAGTGTTGGGAGCCTCTGAATTTGTATTTATTTTTACTTGTTCATTAACTTCAGATTTATGCTTGGTAGATTAGAAAGTAAAAGACACGCATAATTCTGCTGGTAATTTTTCATCAAAATAATAAATGCTTTCTCATTTCCATGCTTACTTGTCAATAAAAAAGTTGTTACTAAATTGAGGAAGCAAGTGATTTCAAAGGTAACATTATAATTCTGTCATCAGATTTTATCCTCTGCATAGGGCAAGTCTTTCAAACATAAATCACCTCTGGTATGAGGATTTAATGGGGATGCATTAATCGTGCTTGAAAACTGAATTATTATTATTTTGAATCTTGTACTTCTGTTTTGGGGCCATTTTCTTTCTTTTTTTTAATGGCATGGCTGTAAAAGAACAGATAATTTCTTTTTTTTCCTTGTGATAGATTAGGAAGGAGAAGCCTTTTTAAGAGAGTTGTGAAGATAGTGCATTTGTATATGCATGTACTCAACACACGCACGCTTCCAGTGTTTTCTTTTAACTTCCACCATTTCAGCCACAGAAGGAAGTACCCATTTCATTACAGAGCCCGGATTGCTGCCTGCTGTGGAATCGGACTGCTGCTTCTTGTTTGTTAAAACGGGGTCTTCATTCTTCAGCCATTCAACAGTGCTTGGGCTGGCCTCCCCCACTTTTTCTTCTCCTCTCCAAAAGGACCAATTTCCTGCCTAGTGTCAAAATGTACTGCCACTGGACTGACCACAACCCTGCTTTCCAATATACTGTTTAAAGAGAAAAGTGATCCTTTATTAATATAATGACACTTTGCACTTGCACCTTGAGTTGAAATACTCATAAATAAGTGGTTTAAACTTACTAGAGTGCAGTGACACCTGTTACAGCACTGACAAACTTCAGTTTGTCAAAAACGAAGTTGTTGCAGGGCTTGAGAAGCAATAATTAACAACTTAGTAAAACCTGAACAGCCAGATTGAAGAGGTGTAATGTGAAGAACTCTAATTTAATCTGCTGGAATGTGTTCAGCTGGTATCTTGCCTCCAGATAGGTTATATCGTGATGAACTTTCAGGATCATCTCACCCTGTGTATATGCCCAGAGCAACCCAGTGACAGTACAGAGATGTAGCTAATCTAATGTTTAAGTTAAGTAAAATCTTCTCAATTTGAAAAAAAAAACAACCAATAATAAAATAACAAATAAATAAATTAAATGCTCCTGACATTCTTTCTTCTAAAATAAAACTATGGACAAAATTGGAGTTTTTAAGAAGCCTTTATAATTTATTTATAGTAGAGAATATTTGAGCTTGAAGGATGAGGCTATGTGGGCAGTTGTGGTATGAGGTTTTTCTTTGTCTTTGATTGTAACAATGTTCTTGTGGTGTCCTCCTGACTGCTTTTTTCTAACTCCCCTGAATGATGTATATAAATGTTAGGAAAACCAAGAGAAATATTTTTTTCTCTTGACCTATGTATATTTACTATGACAAGCAGTGAACTGCCTAGTATAGAGAACTACTTAAGTTAACCTTGTTGATGACAGGTTACATGTAGAGTTACACTGACTCGATATCCGTTGATGCATAAATTCTTGAGAATGTTTAAGAACAATTTACTTTCCTGGAAAGAGACTTCTTCAGCAACATTATTTGGATGCTAATCACTGCAGTTCAAAGTGTAATCTTATAAATATGAACACCCTGGGTGTTAAATCTGTTAAATCCTTACAACTGATGCTCAAAAAGCATGCAACAGTGAGGGCATGCTTTTCTTTTTTCATACCTAACTTAAAAACTGCTTCCCAGAGACTAGATGGTAAATAGGAAATATTTTTAATAAAAACAAGGAGAAAACGGACCTTAGTAAGTTCCCTTGACCCCAGTTAGAAAACTGTTGTCCCAGATGTAGTACCAAAAGCCATCAAGAATTGTAGATATGGGAAATAAGATGGTGGGTGAGAGATCTGTATCTAGCTGTTCCGGAAAATTATCTAGCTAGACCTAGACCTAGACGGTCTTTTTGTAGCAGAGAACAAATGGTACCAAATACCAGGTGGGTGTTCTGCAGTACCATGAACTATATGCTGTCAGTGAAAAATTTGCTTCCAACATGATTGCTACATCTGTGCTGCTGGCAACTGGTTTGTGACCAGTCATAACAGACTTTAGTTCCACAGCTGTCTGGTCACCATTTTTATTAGACTACTAAGAATGTAGTGCGAGCAGCTGCTCTACCTAGATTACATTATTGCTCTTTTGATAAAAATCTTCCTGAAAACCAAAAAGATTTGAAAGTCAGGTTTTGCTTCTATGATATCAGCTGTTGTAAAAAAAATATAGTGGTGGATGGCTAAATCTAAGAACCCTCCCACATTATTGCATCTTACTTTAGAAATAGTAATGGACTATATAAATGTTTTGGAAAACTATTCCAACATTTGGGTTGATGTACAGGACTGCAAGTAGGATTAAGAACTTGCCACTGGATACTAAATCCTAATTACATGTACTGATAGACATTAATCCAACAGTACACTAGTTTAGGGTTTGCAGTGATTTTTTTTTAAATTCCAAAGAGGATCATCTGAGAATTTCAACAACAACTCATGTGATGAAATTATTTAGAAATAATTTCAGCATAATTCATTTTAACTATAATTCATTTTAACTATAATTCATTTAAAACATAACATTAATGTATGTTAGCAAAACATGATTTAAAACATAAAAAGTAAAGCATCTTTAAAATGCCAGTGGTGTTGGAAATTTGCCTTCTGTAATTTGAATTTCACAGCCCTTCTCCTTTCTACGGGTTACCTGTGTTCTCAACTTTTTCTCGTCTTCACAGCATTGCTTTTAGCAGTCTTTTCCTCCCTGTCCTTTGTGGGCTTGTCATTACCCTCTTTCTCTCACTTTCTCAGCGCCCCTTTCAGGTTTTTTTTTCTTCCCTTGCCTTCATTCTAATAAATGAATAAAGACTATATGAAGAACCTTTATTAAGAGACTTTGTAGTTAGTTGGTGCACTTACTACACCCAGTGCTGTGAAATCTTTGGCGCTACAAGGCCATAAATATTGAAGTCAGTATCTGTAATCACAATTAATAAATTAATGACAGCTGCCTGTGAAAACTCTAACTTGTCCAACCGCTTTGAAAAGCCTTATTAGTTTTTGTAAAACAAAAGTTAGTTAAACTAAATCAGTTAAGGTCTGCTGCTGACTATCTTGGATACCAAAGTTAGTTTATAATCATTTAACCTTTCAGTAACCTTTTGTAATGGAGAATTTTCTTTGTTGACCCTGTCAAGCAATATGTAACTTTCTTCCTTTGTCCACTGAGAATTTTTTGTACGTTTATATCTGTTGCATATAATCTCTTGTGAATGATCTGTGCTGATATGCAAGAAAGCCCTATAAGAACTGTGTAAAGTATGATCTTAATTCACCAAGTTTGTTTAGTTTTGCTTTGTTTGTTATCCTGGGATGGTTTTTTCTCCTGCTGGTTACCAGGTTGCTGCATCTTATCACATAAGGACCCAATAAAAAGCATCTCTATTGACTTCTAGTTACTATTCTTTTACAAGAAAAATTACTCTAGAGACACTGTGATCTCAATACGTACCCAAAATTGCCTCAGTGAATAAAGGCAGACTTCTAAATGCTGTAAGCACAAAAAGAAAGCATCACTCAATATCAGAAAATAATAAATATAGTTTTCATAGCACCTCGTTTGTTCGACAGTTTTTCTTACTTCGGAAATCCCATCTTTCTAAACTGCAGGGGATTATCTGTGTGCAGTATCTTCAGAAAAGGAGTCATTTTACCGGATAACCAGTGCGTGGCTTGGATGTGACTGTATTGTTTGATACTGTCTGCACTGTGTACTGTTGTAACAGATAAGCCCATTCAGAAGCATAGCTGCTAAACTATTGATAATCGTATGGGTTACAAAATGAGTTAATGAAGTGTATACCATGAAAGATTAGGAATTGTCTGGAGTCGTATTTTTTTTGTACTGGGTCTTTTAATTTCAAGAACAAAGAAATGCTGAGCAAGTGAGGCTAAGCAATAGGAGTTAACAAGGCAATAGATTCTATTACACAAATACTTAGTAGCAGAAGCAGAATAAAACTATTTTCTATTCTTAATAACATTTAAAAAAGAAACTCCTTCAAATGCTGAATCTTTTGTTTAGCCTTTTCTCACTTAGCTGCTAAGTATTTCATTATTATGAAATGTACCTCTATTTGTTTGTTATTTTTATCAGTAGCTTACATAACAGGAAAAGAACATTAAATAATGCACTGCATTAGTGAAAAAATTTTGTAATGGAATCAAGGTAGATATTTCTGCCCAGATACTGCATTTGGTGGACCTTGTAGTTAAAGACCTGGAAGAGGAAGGGTTATCTACAAGTTGAGCGAATCTATTATGCCTTAGTGATTTGCTGATTGATTTCATTTGCTGTCAGTTAAGGCTCTCTTAATGTCAGCTTTCTTTGCATAATGCCTTGAAATAAAGACTGATGAAGTTTTTCAGATTGATGCCGCTTGCATAAACTGACCCTGATTTGCCCTTCTGCATGACAATATAAGTGACAGCAGTTACAGGAAAATATAGCAATGAATATGCAACTTCAGGATTAGGAAAAACACAGTAAACCTTTCAGAATGTAAAACTAGGCATAAAAACCCCAGACTGTTCTGTTAATTCCACAGTTGTTACATATTGAAGAGGTAGACTGGGGTAGCATACCGACTGGTGTACCACTGAAGTGAAATTCAAAGAGTTTTGAAAGGATTAAAAGTTAACCTGCGTTTTACCAAATTCTACCAATTTGCCCCTAATTCATTTTGGGTTTGGGTTTTTTTTGGGGGGGAAGGGTGTGTAAATTGTAACTCATAGGTTCACATATGTAGTTACCTGCAAATTTTCTTTTTTACATTGTTGTCTTTCAGGAACTGTAACTGCTTTGAAGCTGTTGTCTTAATCTTTCAGTTACTGAATTGATTGATGGTGATATGTGCTACTACAAGTTCCAATGCTTGTATTGGACTGTGAAAAGCCTAAATTCTTAGGATTGGTAAGGTGTGTTGCTGTAGGTGTTCTAGGACAAACATACTTAAAATAGGACGTTCAGTTTCAATGAGTACTTATCCATTGCAGTACTCAGTTTGATTACAGTGTTCTTTGACTCTTCCCTTGTTAAGTTCTCTTCCCATTAGAAGTGAAAAGGTGTTAAAAAATTAGGGGGTCGAGAGAATATGGAGCTGGCTGGACAGTGCTAAGGTAATGGAAAGAGAGTAAATGTGGAACTGTGTTGTAAACCTGAATGATAGGGATATGTATCTGAATGTTGGCAAGTCTGCCTGCAAAGGATTGAGTCTTTTATGGCTTTTAAAAAGATACTACTGTGAAAAGACCACCATTTGTTTATCCTCCCAGAACACTGGTAGAACTTACACTTAGATTCCTTTGGATTGCGTCCACATCATCATCTTCTTGGTCAGAAGTTCTAAAGCACAGACCAGACAGAACAGTCACCCATTCCACTGGGGGGCAAGCTTGCAATGCCCATTTTATGCCTGAGGACTATATTTTAATTCTGACTTCTCTCTGTTCAGAGGCAGAGTCTGTGTTCTTTTCCAATACCAGCACCCATTTGTAGGTCCCATTCTTCCTGATTATATCATAATTGACAAATACTAAAGGGAGAGATTGGAGAGCAAAGCATCATGCCCTTGCTACTGGATAGAGTGCCAGACTTTCTATCCGTTTTCCCGTTACTTTAATATTGAACAAGCTAAAGATGGCAAGCTGAAGGTTAAATTCTGAAGTTTTTATAAATGCTTGCAAAGACCACAGTACTGGGTTTTGAGCAGTGAGTCTCCTACCTGTCAAAATGTGATGTTTGTCTGTACCTTGGCAAAGGTCACTATCCTAGATGCTTGATTTGTTCTGCATTTATTCCATGCAAGACTTGCTGCAAATTTTACTCCTTTGGGAAACAGACTGTGGGACAGAGTAAACGTTTAATGCCTAGAGGGCACGTAGAGTGCCAGTAAATCTGGTTGACCCTGCTTAAAAATGTGTTGGATGGGGAAAAGTAAAAAAAAAAAAAAAAAAGAGAGAGACAGAGAAAAAAAGGTAAAAAAAAAAAGCACACCTAAAATGTCTCCAGAAATTTCTCCCAGACTCCACCATTATAGTTCAAGGACCTCCTGAAACAAAACTCATGTTTTTATGTTCAACAGCCATTTATTGTCCCATTGCTTTTTGAACCTATGGTTAAGCATTTCCATGACTTGTGGAAAGGACATCTGCAGCTTAAGTACAGGTTTTTTTAAAAACTACATTTGTTTTGCAAATGCTTTCTTCTAATTCATTTAATGTTAATATGGCAATAAATATTCCTGGTTTGCCGCCTTCATACTAGTCATGCTTTGGCATCATTTGTCATCATCACCTCCCATTCTCTGCCACTCCATCAGTAGTTGTTTCTTTTTGGGCTACCTTCCTAATTTTTGAACTACAGGATGGTGAAAAACAATAGAAATCATCTAGAGTTTCTAGATCTGATAAGCCATGGAAGTGATTTCTTTATGTTACCAACATCCATAGGCACAACTTCTCGTAAATATCCTAACTGCAAGTAGTTGTCCAGCTCTGAAAAATGGGTAAGGAAGTAGTAACCAGTTAACATCAGAGGAGTTTGGAAAATTCTGTCCTCTAGCGTGTTTGTAACTTAGGATAGCCTAGGATCCTTGGATAAGAACCAGCTGCTTCTGTTGATTCACTATTAAGGTAACCGCTCAAGCACAGGATGCTGTGGTGCCTGCAGTAATTACAAATCCAGTAAAAAAAGGAAGACTAAAAAAGTCTTTCTCAATCTATTTGCAATATCCTATGATATGGGATATCTTACTTTTGATCCTGTTGTGTAAGAATATACTCTCTAGGCAAACTCATCTCAACAGTGCCTATCCTCCCTAGTTTTCTCTTTTCAGTGTTGCTCTAAGCATTTAGTTTTATAAACAGAATTCTCTTTCACTTCTAAGGAATTGGATCTAATTGTTGACTGTTGGCCAGACAGGAGAATGGGCCATAACAATCTGTCCCTTTCTTGCCAGGCTCCAACCTAATAATTCAAATCCATTTAATGAAGAGGCACTTGGTGCATTTGCTGAAGACAAAGCAGGAAGTCTGTCTTCCAAAATATTATCTAAAAAAGCTCATCAGGTAACTGCACATCTTTGAGTTGTTCATCTGAATGAGGACAACCAAAGCTCTAGCAACATCAAAATTAGTGTCATCTTCTGTTTGTCTTTCAAGCTGTTACAAGTAAACAGCTTTCTCACTTATCTGATTAACTTTTTGCATAAAAGAGGCCCAGACTTCAGTATATCTCACTTCAGCAATCTCACTGATCCACGAATTTTTAATATGTGTTGATTGGAATTTATACCCTTCCGAGTTGAGCTAATCTTTCTTCCATATGACAAATGCCAGAAAAACAGACAAACAGAATCAGTGTTTCCCAACAAAGGGTTTTTTCAGCTGTACATCCATTGTTAGTAGAACTAGATATTCAGATGTGACTGGATCATTTTATTTGTTTTTCTTCCTCAGATTACAATGGTTAAAAGCAAGCTTTGGGAGGCAAATATTTTATCTCATACTAAGCTTAAGGGTAGCACATTGTCAAGCTCAGTGTCAGTGTTTCTTTTGGGAGATGTTGCCAATATTCTCCAATTTTTGCTTTGTTTAGAGGGATGCTAATGTATACGCTCATTGTGAAGGTCAGTAGAAGGTGTACTGTGCCCTTTAAATTTCCCTTGACCTTCAGATTTTTGAACTAGAGTTGTTGTCCCTGAAATTGCTAATAAAACATTTTCATTGCATAAATCAGATCTTGAAGGTAAGTCTGATTGAAAATCTAGCCATTTGTATGGTGGGGTTTTTTTAAATACAAATCTTAATAAAGGCTAAGAATGTATGAAGCAAACGAATTGTCTCACTAACATCTGAATTTTGGCAAAATGAAGGGAAAAAACCTATCCATCCTATATGTGGCAATGAAAATGGGTTTGTCCATTTACCTGAGAAATGCAGTTCAGCTTTTCTAGATTGTTATTTTCTCTG
The DNA here is from genome assembly GCF_000710305.1 of Buceros rhinoceros silvestris. Lineage (NCBI taxonomy): Eukaryota > Metazoa > Chordata > Aves > Bucerotiformes > Bucerotidae > Buceros > Buceros rhinoceros. Next base: position 9,199 of record NW_010391375.1, on the reverse strand, counting down.
TAGAGACTCTTGGTGCTTTTCCTGTGCTGGCATCATGAATTCGTGCACATAACTTATGTTTTGGTGAAAAGCCAGAGTGAAAAAATCAGTTTGCTCTCCAACCTAACAGGTATACTTTGGAGTTTCCTTACAGAAATACAAAATGTTGCTTTATGTAGGATGAAATATTTATGTTGAATTAAAATGCAGTATTACCATGAGCACTTCATAACAAAAGCAGAAGAAATGTGGTAACTATATTGCAATACTGTGGAGTTTTCTAGCTCCTGGGCTCTGTTAGACTTGAGATTTCACCTAAAATCTCATATGAAGATTAGGACTCAGCAATAATTGTTTTTATCTGAGCCACATAACTGCAGTTTTATTGACTACACTTGCTGAAAGGGACCTTTGTCTCTTGTAATTAATGGCAACTGTAACATAGATTGAATTTTCCATGCAAAAAGATCAACTGGACAAGTTTCTCCCTTCTAAGCAAAGGTAAAATATTTTATCTAATTCTGTTTCAAAATTTTTTTAATCTAAAATTGAAAAGGTGCTTCTTGTGGCCAGAAAAAAATAATCTATATCCCTTCATAGCTCTAGACAAAATATTTAAGGAAATACCCAGATTTTGCAGGGTGATCATTTTCTTCTGTAAGGAGTCATCGACAGACTTGTTTTCTACACTGGTTAAAAGTAAATTGGTATTCTTTCATGAGTCTCTAAAAACATTCATAAAACTCTCAGTAGCATCTATATGCCTGTAAAGCATATAGTAATTGCAGTTTGTTAATAAAGCGCTCTTTAAACCAATTAAAAAATGTATTTTAACTTGCTGTTAACTCATTGCTTCTACTACATTGGCAAATAATCAAATAGGTACTTGGGTTGTTTGTGGACAAGCATTTCAGAAGAATAGGAGAGTTTTTCAGATCTCACATTTACCTTCCATGTAAAATTGCTTCAGATTCTCTTACTTAGTAACTTGATAGATTAATGTCTGCTTCTCTCCCCTCCTTAAACTGTTCTCATACATGTGGACTTTATGTTATTTTCAGGGGCCGCCTCTCCATCTTTCTTTCATCTCCGTCTAGAACATACACTGCATGAGAAAGTTGAAGGAAGGGGACCAGGCTGAAACTTATCTCAGTTTTCATTTCTTTCTTGTCAAAACCATTTACCTGAAAATTGTCTTCCTCCCTAATGTGAGATGTTCTCTTCCTCCCTGAAACGTTCTTTTTGTATCATGACTGTCAGAAGATGGAAAGAGGTGCAATGTAGCATTTTTGCCATAGCTGTAGCTTAAACTGCAAGTCCTTCCAGGCAGTGATTGTTTTACCTTTACTTTTTACATGCAGCTATGGTTGACTTTGTGCAACAGACAGTGAGAATTGCATGTAAACATTATTTGCCTATGAAAATGCATGTCCTTAATTTCATTAAGTGGTGATTTGCTTGCATGGTCCAGAGATATTTATGAGTAGCAGTTGAAGTTGCAGGTAGTTCCTTTGCTATAATTTTCTCAGGATCCTTTCTACCTGATCGTACCAACAAACATATTGACCTTATTTTATCAGTTCCTAGAAGATCAATATTATTTTTGAAATTCTTAAACTTTGTAATAATTTTCATGGCAATTGTTGTTATGCCCACCTGCTGTGGTTTCCAGTAAAAGCACTTTCCCTTCAGTCTCCGTCAATTTCAATGCTCCCTTTTCAATTTTCTTGTAGGAAGTCATGTCATTACCTCTTGCAGAGAATCTAGCCTTTTATTTAGAGCTTCATTCCCTTGGGCTATCCTCTGAGACCTATGGGGTAAAGTAATTGTTATTGAAGCGAAGGGGATAGAGTTAGGCCCCGTGTGTGGCACTGAGTCAGCTTTCCTTGAAAAAAAAAAAAAAGTTGTAACAGAACTGACCTGCTTTTTGGCACATTTAAATTGTGCATGCCACGCTTGAATGGAACCCAACAAAAAGTTTAGTGTTGAAATGAGATACAAGAAGAATAGATCATTAAAGAGGTGCCAAACAGCTGCAGAAGTGCAATTTTGCTGAATGCTGTTTCCCTTGAGGGTTTTTTCTGATGCCTGAGAAGCTGCTGTATTTACATCCTCCACTGATGCCACTAGACATTTTGGAGTATGGGTCAAGGCAGCCAGAATGGGTTTTCAAATGCTAAAGTGTAGGGGGGAAATGAATTTTGATGCTTTCTTCCCCAAATACACCTCTCTTAAATATACAATAAGCATTCTGAAACCTTGCTTCTGAAAGCAAAAGGTAATTGATGTATGTTTTGTTTTCTGGACTCTTTTAACTAATCTTATTTATGTCAGTTTGAAGGAAGGCAGTAATGACAGGCATTCTATAGGTTATCCATTAAGCATGCAGAACTCTACTCTGTGGACTTTTGTTTTCACACCAGTTGCTTTTGCCTGAATTGCATTTCAGCCAAATTTTGTACCATAAATGAAATTCTCAGTCTTTTCAGGTTCCCATCTAAGCACTTTGTTATCCTAGAGCCAACCTCCCATTCTTCTGAAATCTATTCATTATTCCTTCTCTTGTTATTTTTCATCTCTTTGTATATCTTGCCCTTAGGTAAATTTACTACCTGCTAACATTCTTTTTAGCTGAAGAATTTCCTGAAGGGAGAAACTAACAGTCAAATGTTTTGACTTTTTTTATACTTTCCTTTTTTTTTTTTCTTTTTTTGAAGCACACTGTGTAAAGTAGATAGATGGTCTTGTTATTCTGGCTGCTGTGTCTGATGTTACAAACTCAGTGCTTATACTGTCAAGCTGTTAGTCTGTTTGATACCTTTCAATAAGCATCATTCCACATGAGGACTCCTTCCTTTAGTTTTGTTCCTTCTAAACAGATCACAGAATGGTTTTGGTGGCAAGAGACCTTTATGATCATGAAGTCCATGATCGTAAAACCAGCACTGCTGAGTCACCATTAAATTGTGCCCCTTAGCACCACATCCACACGTCCCTCCACCACTTCCATGGACAACTTGTTCTAGTGCTTTACAACCCTTCTGGTGAAGAAATTTTTATAATATCCAGTGTAAACCTCCCCCGGGGCAGGTTGAGGCCGTCTGCTCTTGTCCTTTGGCTTGGGACTTAGGAGAACAGACTGACTCCCACCTTGCTACAACCTCCTTTCAGGTAGTTGTAGAGAGCAATAAGGTCTCCCCTCAGCTTCCTTTTCTCCAGACTAAACAACCCCATTTCCCTCAGCTGTTCCTCATCAGACTGGTGCTCTAGACCCTTCACTAGTTTTGTTGCCCTTCTCTGGACAGGTTCCAACAGCTCAAAGTCTTTCTTGTAGTGAGGGGCCCAAAACTGGACACAGTACTCAAGGTGTGGCCTCACCAGTGCTGAGTAGAGGGGGACAATCACTTCCCTGCTCCTGCTGGCCACACTTGCTGATACAAGCCAGGATGCCGTTGGCGTTCTTGGCCACCTGGGCACACTGCTGGCTCATATGCAGCCAACTGTTGACCAACACCCCCAGGTCCTCTTCTGCTGTGCAGCTTTCCAGCCACTCCTCTCCAAGCCTGTAGTGTTGCAGGGGGCTGTTGTGACCCAAGTGCAGGACGCTCCGCCTAGTTGAACCAAGATATGCTTCTGTGATAACAGCAGGCCCAATAATGTGAATATAAAAATACACAAACTAATTCTTAATGACTTGGTATTTTATTTGTAACTTCAGAATAGTCTAAACCTTTAAATAACCAATTATTTATAATTCATAATCCAAGTAAAACTTATTTTGAACTGTGTTTGTTCTCATTAGCCAAGCACTGCGGGCAAGGGAGACAACATGTACAGTGTTTTAATTTGGAATTAAAAATGCCTTTTTTATAATGTATAATAAATACATTAAAACTTTGAGCGGTCTTCTGCTAATTTGCGTGTGCTGATCTGTATATTTCTTGTCATGTTTCTAGTATAACTGAACTGAGAACAGCTGAAGTTTGAATAACCTTTGAATTTCATAGATTAATTTTAAAAAAAGGTTTATTTTCTTTTCATGATTCATATTCCTTGAAGGTTGTTGTGTAATTTGTCAGTATTAGCCTTTTTTCATTTCAAGTGAAGTACTTCTCAAGGTTGAAGTCTTCCAGTCTTGTAAATTTATAGCTAGTAATACATGCAAAAGGTGTTCTAAAGGGTCTATAGCACTAAGCACCTTAAAATTACTGGTTCTAGAAATGTATACAGAACAAGGAAATTATTAGTTATTCAAAAGTACACAGAGGCAATATTAGAAAAAAATTTTTTACATGTTCCCTGGAGGACTGTCTCTAATGTTATGTGTTCTCAGTCATTTTAAAGATTAATGTGGAGAAAGGAAGCATAGCTTAAATTTTGCTAATTTGCTTTGCAGTTCACTGGTTTGTAGTTTATAAACAGCATCAGATTAATTTGTCTCCTTTTTACTCTTAATTCAGGTTTCTCAGCTTTACCAACCTGTTGCTTAAGCCAGAAGTTTTTATTGTACATATTACAGATGGGACATCTTTGAACAGATGAGCATCATCTTTTAGTTTCACTTAAAAGAAAACGTTTAATTTTTGTTGAATTTTATGTATGTTCTCTTTTATCTATTTATGTCCTTATCTATGCATGCTTGGGGTGTTGGACCATTAGTAGATGCCTATGCATGTACATGGTTTTGCAGTGCTCCTGTTTCCCGGTCTTGTTTTTACAAGCTGGAGAGGCAGGCAAAATGGCTGGATGCATAATGCTCAGAATTCTCATTTTCTAAATAAATAGGAGCTGAAATTTAAAAGTCCTTTTTCCTTTACCATGTGAATAGCACTACTGAATTTTTCAAATTTTCTTGGTTGCTTTCAATTCAAAGATAGAATGTTCATAGCGGTTTTCTAGATGGGGGTACAGTTTTAATTGTATAAATACCCATATAAAAAGATCCTTAGAAGTACCTAGGCTTGAAATAAGTTGTCCATTGAATGTTATATTTGAAAATGGGACTTGAGAGCTCTTGCAGATTTTGTACCTAGTCCAGCATCTTCAGCCAAAAACCATCCTTTCTCCATGCCAGCTTTACGCATATATTTTTATCCTGTAAGCTGCAGCCAGTTTCCCAGGAAAGTCATGTATCTGTTTTCCTGAAGTGTCCTGTGTCTTGAGTTAGTGCTGGAGCATGGATCTCCTCTCTCATTTAAGACACTTCTAGCATTGAAAACACTCCTATCATTATGATTTGCTTCTGCCATATCAGTAACATGTGATGTAGAACTTCAAATAGTATAGTGAAGCCGTTTAAAAATAAGGCATTGTGTGGAGTAAAGGAAAAGTAAGAGGTTACTGAAAAAAGCCGTTCAGCTGTCCGGTTGATTAATCTTTTTCTTTGATTAATGCTGAGTAATTAATTACAATTTCTGCTGTTGGAATTGACATTCCTATTTAAATTTCAGGCATTATTAATTTGCATCATGTTCCAATCTTAGGAAGACGTTATAATCACCAAATTACAGACTGGTTGAGGTTGGAAGGGTCCTCTGGAGGTCATTTGGTTCAAGGCCCCTGATCAAGCAGGGGCACCTAGAGCCAGTAATGTTTAAAATTAGTATCCTTAAGCCCCAGTATTGCTGTGGCCTCCTTGATTAAGTTTTCTCCACTCTAGCTTTCCTATAATACTCATGAGTCTGAAGAGGTTTTAACATTTAAAGTGGTCTGAGGCGCAATAATATTTGTTCCTATAATGTTCAAGGATCATTACATCTGACCTTTCTGAATAGAAATAATTGTCTGGTGTGTATTTTTAAAACATTTATATTTGTAACAAAAGACAATTTTTTACTGTTTTGTATTCAGTTCCCAGTTTGCATGTCACGGTGTCACCAACACATTCAAAACCAGAAGTGCTTGCTTAAAGACAGATCCTGCAAATGTGTATTAATGCCAAATTTTATGCTACGAAAATTAATCAGGAGGGTTGCTGATGTATCTTACTGCTATGTGTACTTAAAAACTATGTATACATCTTATTGCTATGTGTACTTAAAAATTATGTATATATCTTATTGCTATGTGTACTTAAAAGAAAACACTCCTTAGCAGGAGAGAGAAAAAATTTTGCAAAATTAGATGTACCTTCTCTGAAATTCTGTGAAAAGGCTTGTTGATCATGGTGCAGTTTCTAGAGCCACAGATACATTTGTATCTGTAATGTGTAAAGGGGGGTTCAAATTTAGGTTCTGAACTCCTTTAGAGACGTGTTCAATCGTTATGTGACAGATCTTATAACATGTAAGTGAGCAGGTTCTATGCCCGTCCCCAAGTATCAGGCTTTTTCTAATAAGTGGAACTTCTGTGTTGTGGAAAACAGATCCATGACTCGATCTGTGACTGACATGAGTTAGACAAAGTCGTATAAATGAATGCTTTCCAATGGCACATCTAAACACCCAAAGTATTTGCCTTCCTCCAGATGGCATTGAGAATAAATATTCTGCACACTCATTATCAAAGATTCCACAAAAAAATACTGTTTTCCCTAACCTGGTTCTGAGAGAGAAATCTAAAATGACCTTGACTCTTTGATAAGAAGTTGGATATACTAGAAGTAGTGTGTACCTACAGGTGCATAAATGCTACCTTTCACATCAGTAGTGAATTGTTAATAGCTGAGAATTTGCACCTTTTTGGACAAAAAAAAAAAAGTCTAAATATCTTAGGAAAATTATTTATCATGTCTGAAAATAAAAGCTCATGAATGAATACATTTCTCCCAGACTGAAATTTTTCAAACTCATTAAACAAGAGAACAAACAAATGAAACAGCTGAGTAGAGCAGCAAGGAATGGATAACCACTGTTTCAGATAACTGCATGGACTTGGAGTGCCTCTGGAAATACAGGATGAAATTATATAGATTAGTAGCTTCACTAGCATTGTGGTAGCAGAGATAGAAGGAATAAGGTATTATATATATACATTCTAGGTCAGTGATACCTTTAAATACCATGTGAGAAGTCATCAAACAAACACCTAAGTTTTTTTTCTGTGAGATTTGAGGCGCAGCTTGTTATGGCACATTTGTCTAATCCTTGTTTATGAGTCACAGGCTCTGTCCATAGACGTATTTCAATGTAAGTCTTAATTTTTAACATGTGGGCAGTTGCTGTATGAACGCTCTCAGGCGGTGTTATATGGGGTGTGAGATATATCCACATTCTTACTTTGTATTTTTTGTGAAGAGCTGCAGCATTTTAGAAAAGTCGAATGTGGGTGAAAAATTTTGAAAGAAGGGCTACAGCTGACAGCATCAGACTTGTAGAGCTATGTGAATACGCTTTTAGGACTAGCACCATAATATGTAAAACATTTTGGATATTCATTCTGATAAGAAAAGCTATAATGGTGTTATTTTGCAACAGCTGTTTTCTGTATTTGACAATGAAGTAACTTGCTTGATTTCAGCTTTGTTAACTTTTATTCTGAAAAGCGGTACTGTGTTTGAGAACAAAGAAAGGAAAACAGTAAAAATCTTTGTGAATGCCTCTTTGTGGTACTAAGTTTATTTTTGCCTATACAGACTTACATTCAGAAGGCCAATTTCGTATTATCTGTAATATATTCTTACAGCAGAAACTTGCTATAGGTCGTTTCAGAAGGGAAAACTGTCACCTATAAAATGTGATTAAGCAGTTGCAAAGAAGACCAATAATCTCAATAGTGTTAAACTATTTAGGGTAGATATAAAGTTGCCAGTACTGTGAAATCATTTGTACTCTCTTGTGCCGCTAACTTTATTATCAGTCTGATCAATATTACACTGCTGGGACATTCCACTGTATACATGAAAAACAATTATATTTTCCCAGCTATAGTGTAATCTGATTATTTACTTCCAGAAGTTGGTAGGTTTACTGTGTTTCTTTTGTCTCTGCCAAATTAATTTATTTTTTTTCTTAACATGGAGTGAGAGGATTAGTAACTCAGCTCATTTTGAAAGTATGAACATTTACCTGAAACTGCGTAGTAATTCTTTGTAAACAGAAATTGAACATGCACTGAGTCTTGTATTTAAATATAATGAAAAATGGTATGAGCTGCTCAATGCTGTACTGCATGATTGAAAACAGCTCATGAAAACATCTTCTAATGCTGTGAATATTTAGAAGGAGTACAGAAACCCATGTTAGAACTTTTCAGTGTTTAAGTCTGGAGACTGAAATTTTGCTTGGCTATCATGTTTGGTTTTTTTTTTTTATTTCTCTGATGAATAAAAGTTAGGTCTTCTGTAATGAGTTTATATGTATGCTATTTGGCATTTAAGTATGGGCTGCCTGGCACTGATGATCTATTTTGCTTTTTAAAGGCCATGATTAAAAGTTTTATGGATATCTACCAAATTGCCAGTTCCAGAATTGACATGTTAGTGAGAGAAACAGCATCTCATCAGCTTCACACAGCAGCCCTGAAGTCCGAGCTCCGAAAAGCTTATCTTCATGAAAGTGAGAGCTTAAAATTGGTAAGTCTGCTTTTTACGTAATTTTTCTCATTTGAACGTGGTTTCCTAGCCAGCTTTTCCCTTCATGCTGCATGGTTTCTGTAGGGA
>NW_010391375.1:0-523 GCF_000710305.1 Buceros rhinoceros silvestris | reverse complement strand
AGGGAAATACACTAGTATTTCATTGTAAACAATAGAGCAATAAAAGTAGAGTCAACAGAAACCTTCTGAGACTTTTTCGGGAGAGAAAGAGGGAGGTAAAAGTTAACACAAGGATTGATTTTCCTGCTAATTTCTGCAAGGCCCTGTTCATTGCTGCTGTCACTGGAAAGGTATACATTGTGATTTCTGTCGTTTTGGCAGTACAGTAAACAGTTCCATTTTGGACCTGAAGAATGTAACCATCTAAAGATAAAGCACTAAGTTAAAACAGAATGTTATTAACTCTGCATGTAAGTAGAATGTTTATTAGGAAACGTGATTTTTCTTTTAGACAATTGTGGTAATGAATAATACTTCCCACTGAAGTTACAATGTTAAAATCTAATTTCAGAAATCACTTTTTGTCTAGAAGTTTTTGCCCACAAAGATACTTGGGCGTTTTTAAGGCTGTTCAGATGATTCTTCAGATCTGAGATCTCCCTCTATGGGGACTACTTGTCGCGGTTTGAGAAGGGGGGCATTT